>NC_052318.1:6482911-6782911 GCF_016432855.1 Salvelinus namaycush | reverse complement strand
GTAAATTCGCTCTGGCTATCTACTCCGATTTCAGAGCATGAGTAAGATAGTCTAGCTAGCTAAATTTTCAGATATTACACGTTTCTAATTTTGACAGAAGGTCGTTTTCATTTCAAGTTAAAGTGTACTGTTAGCTAGCTAGCTAATGTTAGCTGGCTGGCTCGCTAGCCAACGTTAAGTGTATGATCTTATTATTCGTAACTCAGAACCATTTGCTTTGCTAATTATAGCCTAATGTTAGCTAGCTAACATTGAACCTTGTTGGTTAGCTACCTGCAGATTCATGCAGGGTAGTAATGTCATGAGTTGGGATTATGGTTCATTGTTTCCCTAGCTAGCTAGCTACATGTCTTAACAAAAGACTCCACAATGCAAGTCATTATTTCAATAGAATGTCACTGTGACAACTGTTGATAGACATAGCTGGTAAATTCGTTATGGCTATCTACTCTGAGCGCAAAATAACTGATTCATTTACGAACGCTCAACACCCGTTGAATATGGCCGGTGTCAGTAAATGTTGGCAAAAAAGCATAAATTGTTGCCAGCAGCACAGTTGCTGTCACCAACGCTCTGGATAACATAAAAACAGCCTAACCAGCTCTGCTAGGGCAAGTAAATTGGTCAGTGAGCTGTTCTCTCATTTGTGTCTGGAAGTAGCTAGCACGCTAGCCAATGTTAGCCAGTTAGCTTGGGTGCTTGACTGTTGTTGTTGTTGTTAAGACAGAACGCTCGGATCAACCCTTAAGGAGATGGGTGGTGCTAAAGCTTAAGAAGGTGTGAACGATGCTCAATGGGTGTAAACAAAGAAGAGCTCTCCAGTAGGTACGGAAATATTCAAAGGACATTTTCTCAAAAGTGAGGTTACAAGTTTATCAACTTTTAAAGCAGAATTACTTTCCCATTGTTCAAATTTTGTGACATAAGACTTTATTAAAAGAGCACCATTCGCCAGAGTAGCCTATTCTCTACTAGTAGAGCTGAGACTGTGCGTATGTAGAGAATCCGGCACATGTGCAGAAGCTTTGGGACCTTTAGCCCCTGGGAAGAGTGGTCCAGAAAAGTCAGATCGCAGCCACTCCGTAGAAACAACCCCTGCAGCTACCCTGAGTCTGAGCCTGTGGGGGTGGGGTGTCGTAGCTCAGTCTTTATCTAGTCCATCAGATCTTTCTGGTCGACCATCTCCAGCTGCCTGCTCCAGCGGTGGTAAGCCAGCAGAGCAATGTTCTTGGCAGCACTGAGCTCATCTGGGTGGCAATAGATATTCCATAAAAAATCTGCCGTTTTCAGCTACAATAGTCATTTACAACATTAACAATGTCTACACTGTATTTCTGATCAATTTGATGTTATTTTAATGGACAAAAATGTGCTTTTCTTTCAAAAACAAGGACATTTCTAAGTGACCCATAAACTTTCGAATGGTAGTGTATTTTAAATAGTTTAACACTTTTTTGGTTACTACATGATTCCATATGTTATTTCATAGTTTTGATGTCTTCGCTATTATTCTACAATGTAGAAAATAGTAAAAATAAAGAAAAACCCTTGAATGAGTACGCGTGTCCAAACTTTTGAATGGTACTATATATACACTACATTGCCAAAAGTATGTGGACACCTGCTCATCAAACATCTAATTTCAAAATTATAGGCCCTAATATGGAGTTGGTCCCCCCTTGCTGCTATAACAGCCTCCACTCTTCTGGGAAGACTTTCCACTAGATGTTGGAACATTGCTGCGGGGACTTGCTTCCATTTAGCCACAAGAGCATTAATGAGGTCGGGCACTGATGTTGGGCGATTAGGCCTGGCTCGCAGTTGGCGTTCCAATTCATCCCAAAGGTTGGGGTTGAGGTCAAGGCTTTGTGCAGGCCAGTCAAGTTCTTCCACATTGATCTCGACCAACCATTTCTGTATGGACCTCGCTTCGTGCACGGGGGCATTGTCATGCTGAAACGGAAAAGGGCCTTACCCAAACTGTTGCCATGTTGGGAGCAAAGGATCCTCTAGATTATAGAATGTCATTGTATGCTGTAGCGTTAAGATTTCCCTTCGCTGGAACCCTGAATCCATCTCACTCTCCATTGAATACAGGCAGTTGACATCAACCCCTCAGTGAATATTCAAAAAAGTATTAAAATAACAAGATGTATCCACCATTCCAAAGAGAGGAATATGCGGGAGACTGACAGCCCGCTGTTCCACACTGTGGACAACAATAAGCTTTTCGTCATTATATCCAATCTCTGACCCTAGTTTGTTTCAGGTGGCAGCATCGTATTAGTGGAAGCATAGATTGTTCTCAGTGCAGGCCTGGTTGCATCTGGGACAATTTTAGCTAACCCGAACCTCATTTTCCTAACCTGCCACATGAATTATTCTAACCTGCCACGCTAATTCTCCTAAGCTGCTACGAAAAGTCACTTCTTCTGCTAGTCAAAACTAGCAGACCTGCCCTGAGAGCAGTGTGAGTATACACTGATGCGATATAGCTTTCAGGTGAGAGCTTTCACATGGTCCTTTGTTTATAGGCTGTGTTGGTGCTTTGCTAGTCATTTCTGTGAGAGCAACCACTTTGTGACCATGACATTTTAAAGTATATATTGAAAAAAAAGTGTTTGTTTATTTGTATCAAAGTTTAATTAAATGTTAAAGGTTATTTACTAGTAGTTGACCAATTTCCCAAAACTGTGACCCAAAAACTATTGTAAGCAAAACTACTGCATTATATACTGAAAGAACATTTTGAAGCGGGGGGGTGGAGTATTTCTCTGTAATAATGCCCTTTTGTGATTGGCTGGGCCTGGCTCCCAAGTGGATGGTCCTATGCCTTCCCAAGCCCACCCATGGCTGCGCCACTGCCCTGTCATGTGAAATCCACAGATTAAGATCTATTATTAAGGTCTAAATGAATTTAAGGTCTAAATGAATTTATTTCAATTTAATGATTTCCGTATATGAACTGTAACTCAGTAAATCCTTTGAAATTGTTGCATGTTGCATTTATATATTTTTTCAGTTTAGAAAGAGCTGGTACTAACCTCGTGAAGGTACTAACCTCGTGAAGGTACTAACCTCGTGAAGGTACTAACCTCGTGAAGGTACTAACCTCGTGAAGGTACTAACATCGGGAAGGTACTAACCTCGTGAAGCATTTTCAAGTTATATTCTTCAAGAATCAATGGGTATATAAATTAAAAACCAACCGTTTAATATCTAAACATTTCCAAACTCTTTTCACATGAAGTTAAATGGACAAGGAGTACCAATTATGTTTGATGTGCCTAGTACAAGTACATTCAAAATGTAGAATTGTCATGCATCCTCTTCACTTAAGTGTCTTTCTATGCCTTAGGCCAGCTAGATCTTCAGATATTTTGTGTGCGCCTCTCCTGTTTGTGTGACCTTCTGTTGTGGCTCACACCGCAAGACATGCACAAGTGCATGCAGAGATGTCATGATTCTTTCTCTGTCACACACACACACACACACACACACACACACACACACACACACACACACACACACACACACACACACACACACACACACACACACACACACACACACACACACACACACACACACACACACACACACACACACACACACACACACACACACTTGATTGATATCACAAGATAAACAAGACTCAACCTCAATGGTTTCACTGAGGGACATTCCCAGGTATTGTGCAAGGCCATTGAGCTCCATATGTTGTTGTTTTCCAGTAGAGCTGGAACAAACTGTTCATAAAGATGGATGTCCAGCTACATTTTCTCTATCATTTTGGAGGCCAGAGGTTGCTCTCTCCCTCATCCCACTCTCTCTCTCTTTGACCAGAGGTTGCTCTCTATCCCCTCCCTCCCTCCCTCTCACTCACACACACACACACACACACACACACACACACACACACACACACCCACACCCACACGTAGGAAAGCAATAATTATTGTTGTCATGCTAAATGTATTTATTTGGTTTATTTTGTTGATCAAGTCTAACCTTGATCACAATTGATAAAAACAAAAGAAAGACAGCATAGTCATCAGTGAAGATTCGATCTAAATAGATGTCTTATGGTGGTTGGTACCAGGTCACAGGATTTCCCCGTCGCAACCCACGGAGTTTACAGAGCGGAAACGCTGTATCGAATACTTAACCAACATTTCCTCCTGTTCCGGCTTCTGGCGTTTTCTCAACAGACATCGGTTGAAACCCACCATCCCTGTATGTTTACATTAACATGAAAATGGAAAAAACTAAATTGTTATTTGTCCGATGTTGCAATTTATTGACAATTATTGAAAATTATGTCTGTTTGGATATGCGCATGTACGCGTCATGAGCATTGTCATAGAGTTGTGCAATCTCTCTATGTGCAGTGGGATAATAAAAGGGACTTTCCGTGACTATATTGGAATATACGCCGATGCAAATGAGCAGTCGTCGCTTCCCTTATATACCAACTACTATGTGAGGCCCATCATGAACGCTGTGAGTTTGGAGAAGGCGGCTAATGATCTCCCAGTGCGCCTCTTTACCCAGACAGCACGGCAGGATGATTCAGCAGTGGCACGGCGGTGATGCTGACAGCACTGTTACCAAAATGACTCATCCTGATGATGAAGCCAAAGAAAGAAAAAGGAGAGAGAACCTCATGGTAAGTACAAAAAGAAAGTGACTAACTACCTAATGAAAAAACCCTAGGCTATAGGGGTAAATGAGAATGGTCTAAGCTGTCTAATTTGTATTCAAATTCATGGTAATTTTATTAAGAGTTCTAGGCCTGTACTGTCTATTGGCCTCTATTTAAATAAACCGATTAATTCGTGCAGAATGCATTCAGAGGTGAGGTTACTGCATTTAAGGGTTTAGACTATTCTAACATTAGGCTGCCCATCTCCCTACAATGTTAAAGTGCAATACTTTATAGTACTCTATAATATGCATAGGCTACGATAATGTAATTAGAGGATAATCACATATATAGCGTCATTAATCCACCTGAAATAGACCCATGTCTGATAATGTTGTTGAATCATCAAAAATTATTGCTAAAATGGAGACTATAGCCTAATTAAAATTTTAAAAACGCATGGCAAGAGATTGTTAAACATTTTATATTCGATACACAATTATAACCCTAGTAATTGTAACTTATTGAAACTTTTTCTAAATATGTTTGCAACTAGTACAATTTTCCTAAGACAATTTAGCGACTACGAATAACTTCTGATTAAATTGTTCAATTACTAACATATCAACCAACAAACTGCTATTACAGTTTATGCCACAACTAAAGGTATCCTTTTTTGATTTTAAAACAGTTTCTGAGAATTCATGTGATACATGATGGAATACCACAACACTGTGTTGTTAGATAGTAAAACCTTTAATGTAAAGTCATTTGCTTTGAAGAAAGATAGGTCTACTTCAGCTCTAAATAATCAATTAGTATTGTTGCCACAATAATAACAATAATAAACAGAAACAAAAGTAATATTCAGATAAATGCACCTATTCTTGTTATTTTATTAGCCTAGTATTTTTTATATATTTTTTTTTATTGCATATTAATTAATTATTTTAATTTATGGGCAAATATCTGCTTTGAAAATAGTCAAATTAAAGAGCAATGTCCAGATTTAATTTAATTGTTCAAATCTTTGAACAGGCCTTTCATTTAATATTTTCTTAGTGAGTTCCTGTTTTTATACTGGATGTTTGGCAATTGGCACTATTGTGTTTCAGTCACGTTGAAGAATAGTCTGCGTTGAAGAATAGAAACCTACAAAAATATAAAGTTCTTTAAAAGTTAACATTTTACACTGGAAAACCTGGTATCGGTCATCGGCCTACATTAAATAGGGACATGACAGTGTTTAACTTCGGTACAGCATCATGGGAATGTAATGCACCAATTCTGCAAATATACAAGTGATCCTTGGAGGTAGCCTACAATAAAAATAAAATAAAGTCTGACATATTTCTTTTTCAAGGGATAGTCTGTTTTCTCAGTCACAGTATCATGTCATTTGTACATAAAGGTATTACAATGAGACAGAATCAATCACCGAATACTTTTCAAATTTGGGAATAGTCTACATATTTGACATTTTCTTTCATACTGATGTACCTTTTTAAAGTGAGCTATTTTTTAATTTAACTCATGTACTAAATAAACGGTATGGCTGTTTTTTTTGTTTTTGTTTGTTTGATTGCATCACTTTACAGGAAGGATGAGCTGTTCATTCATCTGTAAAGAAATGCACTGAACACACCCTGAGTTCTTAGCTTTGAGAACTGAATTCCAAGGGTTGTATTTCTGAAGTCAGCCCATGGAGCTCAGTTCTTAAGCCTGGACGCTCCCTAATCTTGCACAGACAGATATGTGACCAGAGCAACCTAAAACAGCAAGAAATAACCCAAAGTAAATACCTCCATTGCATAGTATTATTACTCAAACATTAATCTTGTAAAAAAAAATGTTTTTAATCAAACCCTGGATTTGATTATTATGCTGTACACATTTGTCTTTAACCCCCAACATTTGTGATATTTTCTTGATTTTAAAGTGTACTTATGTTGCAGATATCACCTGCCTTTTCTTATGCTGTGATGGTCTCTAACTGATGTTTAAGTGTCAGTTTGAATGTTGCTGGACTATTCTCTAAATGGGCTCTATGGCTCCTTGTTGTCAGCAGGCCTGATAGAAGATATTGTAGATTCAACATAAATAGACCAGATTTTAGCCCCAAATATTGTTTCTTTGGTTTACTCAGAGCTCAAGACGGTTGCTGCCGATTCTGCTGTGTCAGCCTTTTTCCATGGTGAGCTCATTTGAGAATGTACAAATTAACAATGAAAATGTCGTAATATTATTATTAAATATTTTGTTTCTGTTCCACAGCTGAAGAGGACATGGATCAAAGCATGATCAACTCACTGTGGAACCTTCTCACCCTCCTTTATAAAACAAGTCAAAGTATCCATTCATTAATCACTACTCACCCAGCACAAATAAACAGCTGCACCAAGTATCGACTATATGTATTGTAAAGCGGAGCATGGTCCAATATGGGCAGCCACAATGTGTCTCCCCTCTTTTCTCTAGTTTGGCCTCAAAACTGACAGTTGGTAGATTAGTTAACCAACACAAATGCAAGTAATTCATCATGGAGACAGGGTTTTAATGTAAACAGTATGTTGCCCCTAGAGGTTGTTTCCATGACGATGAAGGGAGGAGATGAGCTAGATGGATCTCTGCATACGATTTATGACGCCAATAAATCAGTATAAATGCATATGGTTCCACGACTGACACGCACACGCACACACACACACACACAATGTTTTTTAAGAAGTTCCCAAAAATAACAATGTGTCCAGTTCATTATGTTATGTAATTGACAGAGGCAGAGGGACTGGAGGGCATGAAGTTACTTTAGCCCTTTCGTATGACGATGCTACACTTTGGAAACAGACAGATGGCTCCTGTTCTCCACACCCTGGAAACTGTTACTGATTTTGTAATATAAAAAAACCAAACAGTTATGTTAGTAGTAAAGGGGACTGGATCCACCTGTTAATTAGTAGGGAAAACTCAGTTGTCAGAGCCCAGTAGATGGATCTCCACCAGGGGGTGTGTGGGTGGTAAAGCTGCTAATGATGGCTATTAGACACCTTATTAATGTGCTCCGTTGGAAACGTTTCTTCATTTTCTGTGATCCGACAATAATCTGTGTATTCTGTTCACTGTGTGCCGACCACAGTTAAAAGCGAATGCAGTTTATGATATAATGTTTGGTAAAATGACAAAGAAGCCTTTCAGAGAATAACAAGGACACATGTAAAGTGCTTTTTGTGTGGTCATTGTTTTTATATTGTCATTAAACAATACTGTGTCATACATTCTTATAGATGTGCGCCTGATACCTTGAATGACTCAGGAGAGAGGCAACCTGCCACACTAACGGATCGAGTGGACAGCCTGCTTGGGTAACGTCATCAGTATCTGCCCATATGCTGTGTTTTTAGAGGAGTTCAAATACACAACTCTGGGCCTGTTTGAACTAAATAAATTGCATCCACAGAGAAAAAAATCACAACATTTTGTCAATTTTGCTCCTATGGTGTTGTAATCGAATGGACACTTTTATCAACCAAATCACTGACAAAGATATCTGTGTAACTGCCAAAGTAATCTGTCCCATTTACATAGGTGTATGGTTGGATAGATTGAATAGAGACTAAATTAACACATCATGTCAGGCCTTAAAACCTTAGTTTGCCCTTGTACCTTTTTAATTGTTACAGCAAGTGTGTTTTGTATTTGTATTGTATTTATTATGGATCCCCAGTAGTTCCTGCCAAGGCAGCAGCTACTCTTCCTGGGGTCTGGCAAAATCTTCTTCGGGATCGGTGTCCCTTCCACGGGACGGTTGAGCTAACGTAGGCTAATGCGATTAGCATGAGGTTGTAAGTTACAATACGTTTTTCCAGGAGATAGTCATATCTGATATTGGCAGAAAGCTTAAATTCTTGTTAATCTAACTGCACTGTCCAAATTACAGTAGCTATTACAGTGAAATAATACAATGCTATTGTTTGAGGAGAGTGCACAATTTTGAACATGAAAAGTTATTAATAAACAAATTAGGCACATTTGGGCAGTCTTGATACAACATTTTGAACAGAAATGCAATGGTTCATTAGATCAGTCTAAAACTTTGCACATACACTGCTGCCATGTAGTGGCCAAAATCTAATTTGCACCTGGGCTGGAATAATACATTATGTCCTTTCTCTTGCATTTCAAAGATGATGTTACAAAAAAAATACAAAAGAACAGTTTTTTTTTTCTTCGTATTATCTTTTACCAGATCTATTGTGTTATATTCTACTACATTCCTTTCACATTTCCACAAACTTCAAAGTGTTTCCTTTCAAATGGTACCAAGAAAATGCATATCCTTGCTTCAGGGCCTGAGCTACAAGCAGTTAGATTTGGGTATGTCATTTTAGACTAAAATTGAAAAAAAGGGCGGATCCTTAATTTGAAAAACATTACAATACATTCATTACAGAATTCACAACACACTGAGTGTGCGTCTTCAGGCCCATATTTCACTACCACATATCTACAACACAAAATCCATGTGTACGTGTATGTATATGTCCCCAACTAGCCATGTTTCCGTGAAACGGAGTATGTTACAATCCCGGATATCTCTTTGGAAAGCAACTCTTGCCCTGATTTTGTTGATTTTTTAACTAGGGACTGGACATTAGTGAGTAATATACTCAGGAAGCGGTGGGTGGTGTGCGCGCATCCGAAGCCTCACTAGAAGACCGTTCCGGCACTCTCTCCTCCGGCGGTGTTGTTTTGGGTCGGCCTCTGGAGTCAGTTCAAATGCCCTGGGAGGTGCAGACAAAGGATCCTCTTTGGGAAAGTTGTATTTCTGGTCGTAGTGCTGGTAAGTTGACGTCTCTCTGATATCCAATAGTTCTTCCCGGTTGTATGTAATAACACTTAAGGTTTTCTGAGCTAACAATGTAAGATATAATACATAAAACAATACTGCACAGTTTCCTAAGGACTAGAAGCGAAGCTGCCATCTCTATTGGTGCCATCTTGCTAAGCATATTGTCCATGTGAAAGTTCATAATATGGTCAAATATACTTGGATGTTTAGCGTTTTGTTGCTGGCATGTCATCCCTAAGTTTGTTTATCTTGCCAATGAAAAAGTAATTAAAGTAGTTGGCGATATCAGTGGGTTTTGTGATATATGAGCCATCTGATAAAATGGGGGCCGAGTTGGCTTTTTCCCCCAAAATGTCATTTAAGGTGCTCCAAAGCTTTACATTTTTTTTTTTTTTTTTTTTTTTAAACAAATGAGGCCTATCTACACACTCGTTAGCCTACACAAGTTAAGTAAACTCAGGGACTATAATATGGTCTTGGCAGTCCTGATGCCTTGTGACACTGGTCATTGGGCTACTGCAGACTGGAGATTTCACAAGAGTTATCCAGGGATTACCAAGAGCACAGACCCAGGCACTCCATGACTTTCACATGGACAATATGCATACGTTGATAGCTGCTACCTAATAAGTGAAAGCACCATTGGCTAATTATTCTATAAACCCTTCATCATCATCATCATCATTAAATGACGTCATGGCTGATTAAGGAGTGATAACAGATCTGGTTCAGATAAATAAGATATATTCTCTCTCCAAAAAGGGGCTTTGGAGACCAATAGAGACCCTCAGGCACAGTAGACAATTCTCAAGCGACCAACAGACGCAGCATGCTGCCATTGACAGACAGAGCAGGTGCTCCCATAGAGATAGAGGACTCTAGAGCCCAAAAGCCCATTTTAGCATGAGCAGCACCATTAAATGTTTTAGTCAACTGGGTGGGACTTCCTGTGGGTTAAATAAGGATCTATTGAGTCCATCCAGGTCATCAGGAGGGATCAGCCAATGAATTAAACTCATGAGCAAACATTCCATAACTGCAGGTAGCAGTAAATCGCAAACCTTGGCTTTACGCCTGTTCAAACAACACACTCTAGGTGGCAGTATGCACCCTTTCAGTAACTCATAGTAGTAGAAGAATAAAATGTACTACTTTAAAATGGAGATGGCTTCATTGGCGCTGCCCATGCTCTCACAGATGCCATAATGAGACACATACAATGGCCTAATGTCTAACATGCTGACCAGACCGCTCGCATGCACGTGTGTGCCATCGCACGCGTGTTGATTTTGTTCACCTACACCAGACGCGATCAGGACACGCAGGTTTAAATATCAAAACAAACTCTGAACCAACTATATTAATTTGGGGACAGGTCAAAAAGCATTAAACATTTATGTCAATTTATTTGCTGTTGCTAGCTAATTTGTCCTCGGATATAAATCAAATCAAATGTATTTATATAGCCCTTCTTACATCAGCTGATATCTCAAAGTGCTGTACAGAAACCCAGCCTAAAACCCCAAACAGCAAGCAATGCAGGTGTAGAAGCACGGTGGCTAGGAAAAACTCCCTAGAAAGGCCAAAACCTAGGAAGAAACCTAGAGGAACCAGGCTATGAGGGGTGGCCAGTCCTCTTCTGGCTGTGCCGGGTGGAGATTATAACAGAACATGGCCAAGATGTTCAAATGTTCATAAATGACCAGCATGGTCAAATAATAATAATCACAGTAGTTGTCGAGGGTGCAGCAAGTCAGCACCTCAGGAGTAAATGTCAGTTGGCTTTTCATAGCCGATCATTAAGAGTATCTCTACCGCTCCTGCTGTCTCTAGAGAGTTGAAAACAGCAGGTCTGGGACAGGTAGCACGTCCGGTGAACAGGTCAGGGTTCCATAGCCGCAGGCAGAACAGTTGAAACTGGAGCAGCAGTACGGCCAGGTGGACTGGGGACAGCAAGGAGTCATCATGCCAGGTAGTCCTGAGGCATGGTCCTAGGGCTCAGGTCCTCCGAGAAAGAAAAAGAAAGAGAGAAAGAGAGAATTAGAGAGAGCATACTTAAATTCACACAGGACACCGGGTAAGACAGGAGAAGCACTCCAGATATAACAAACTGACCCTAGCCCCCCTACACATAAACTACTGCAGCATAAATACTGGAGGCTGAGACAGGAGGGGTCAGGAGACACTGTGGCCCCATCCGATGATACCCCCGGACAGGGCCAAACAGGAAGGATATAACCCCACCCACTTTGCCAAAGCACAGCCCCCACACCACTAGAGGGATATCTTCAACCACCAACTTACCATCCTGAGACAAGGCCGAGTATAGCCCACAAAGATCTCCGCCACGGCACAACCCAAGGGGGGGCCCAAGGGGGGGGGGGGGGGGGGGGGGCGTATAAACATTGGGTTGTTATTTTACCTGAAATGCACAAGGTCCTCTACTCTGACAATTAATCCACAGATAAAATGGTAAACCGAGTTTGTTTCTAGTAATCTCTCCTCCTTCAGGCTTTTTCTTCTTCTTTGGACTTTCTATGGCAGTTGGCAACCAACTTTAACGTGCATTACCACTACCAACTGGACTGGAGTGTGGACCTCAGTTCATCTTTCAATCACCCACGTGGATATATGCTCCTAAAAACCAATGAGGAGATGGGAGAGGCGGGACTTGCAGCGTAGCAAGCGTCATAAATAGAACCAAGTTCTATTTTAGCGCCTGCCTACGCAGACACTCATTGACATGCGCGAGCAGCGTGGTCAGCATGTAAGTCTATGGGTGCTCCCCAGCCTCCCCTAAAATAATAACCCCGATGCTTCTGTCCTCCTTCCTCCATCAACTCCCTCCCTCCAGCGGTGGATTGGCCACCTGGCAATTCTGGAAAATGCCAGATAGTCTAGACCATTTTTGTTGTTGGTTGGGCTGGTCAAAATTGACACACACAAAAATATTTAGTTTTATATATAAGGGCCTGTTAAGTTTTACATTTTATTATAATTTTTGCGCAACTTCTCTGTTGTATTAATCTATAATTTGCCTTTGGCTGGTCAGTGGGCAACGGTCGGCCCCCCTACCAAGATGGGACGGCCCTGTTTTCTGTTGGGCTGAGTTGAGTTCACGCAAACTCACATTCAAAGTCCAATGCGGCATCAACAAAGAGACCTGTTCCCACTCTGTCTTCAGTTAGAGACAGCCAAGATCATGGATCGTAAAAGAGCACATTCTCTACTATTCTCTAACATTTCAAAATGCAATTGCGGGAAAAACACAACTTTGGAAGCTTCGTAAAGCTTGTCCCTGTCAAAGAAAAGAGTGTTTCAGCTTTCTGTAGGTATAATCTTTATTTCTCAACTCTCAATTTTGAGCTCAATAGCAACTATTTTACAACCAAGATATTTGATATGGCTTGGAGATACGGAGCAGCGCAGACACGAAATGCGCACTAGCCATTGAGGACATAGGCCTATTTAGGTATTTAGAGTTAGCAGTCTAGTTCATGTGTTTTGAGTTTCCACTTTCTCAGGTGTTGAACCCCAAATTAATTAGCCCATGATATTAGTGCACAAAAACGTGTCATTTCATCACCAACTGTACAAGTTAGTGGCACCAGAGGAAAATGTTAGTCTGCAACCCTGTAATAGTAATGAACACTTTGGATAGGTGATGATTCAGGGAAACATGTTAGTCTGGAGCCCTGTAATAGTAATTTGGTATTTTATTAGGATCCCCATTAGCTGTTGCAAAAGCCGCAGCTACTCTTCCTGGGGTTCACACAAAACATGAAACATAATACAGAATGATATAATACAGAACATCAATAGACAAGAACAGCTCAAAGACAGAACTACATACATTTTTAAAAAGGCACACGTAGCCTACATATCAATACATAGACACAAACTATCTAGGTCAAATAGGGGAGAGGCGTTGTGCCGTGAGGTGTTGCTTTATCTGTTTTTTTAAACCAGACTTGCTGTTTATTTGAGCATTATGAGATGGAAGGAAGTTCCATGCAATAATGGCTCTATATAATATTGTACGTTTTCTTAAATTTGTTCAACTCTTAGCCAAGAGAGACTGGCATGCATAGTATTTATATCAGCCCTCTGATTACAATTAAGAGCATATTGTGCCACTCTGTTCTGGGCCAGCTGCAGCTTAACTAGGTCTTTCCGGGCAGCACTGGACCACACGACTGGACAATAATCAAGATTAGACAAAACTAGAGCCTGCAGAACAGAAAAAACAGATAATCTCTTTATTACGGCTAGACCTCTCCTCATCTTTACAACCATTGAATCTATATGTTTTGACCATGACAGTTTACAATCTAAGGTAATGCCAAGTAATTTAGTCTCCTCAACTTGTTCAACAGCCACACCATTCAATACCAGATTCAGCTGAGGTCTATCATGTAAGGAATGATTTGTCCCAAATACAATGCTCTTAGTTTTAGAGATGTTCAGGACCAGTTTATTACTGGCCACCCATTCCAAAACAGACTGCAACTCTTTGTGAAGGGTTTCAGTGACTTCATTAGCTGTGGTTGCTGAAGCGTATATGGTTGAATCATCAGCATACATGGACACACGTGCTTAATTTAATGTCAGTGGCAGGTCATTGGTAAAAATAGAAAAGAGTAGCGGGCCTAGAGAGCTGCCCTGCGTAACACCACACTTTACATTTTTGACATTAGAGACGCTTCCATTAAAGAAAACCCTTTGAGTTCTATTAGATAGATAGCTCTGAATCCACGATATGGCAGAGGTTGAAAAGCCATAGCACATACGTTTTTTCAACAACAAGTTATGATAAATAATATCAAAGGCTGCACTGAAAACGAACAGTACAGCTCCCACAATCTTCTTATTATCAATTTCTTTCAACCAATCATCAGTCATTTGTGTCAGTGTAGTACATGTTGAGTGCCCTTGACTATAAGCATGCTGAAAGTCTGTTGTTAATTTGTTTACAGAGAAATAGCATTGTATTTGGTCAAACACAATTTTTTCCAACAGTTTGCTAAGAGCTGGCAGCAAGCTTATAAACTCAGCAAAAAAAGAAACGTCCTCTCACTGTCAACTGTGTTTATTTTCAGCAAACTTAACATGTGTAAATGTTTGTATGAACATAAGATTCAAAAACTGAGACATAAACTGAACAAGTTCCACAGACATGTGACTAACAGAAATTGAATAATGTGTCCCTGAACAAAGGGTGGGTGTCAAAATCAAAAGTAACAGTCAGTATCTGGTGTAGCCACCAGCTGCATTAAGTACTGCAGTGCATCTCCTCCTCATGGACTGCACCAGATTTGCCAGTTCTTGCTGTGAGATGTTACCCCACTCTTCCACCAAGGCACCTGTAAGTTCCCGGACATTTCTGTGGGGAACGGCCCTAGCCCTAGACCTCACCCTCTGATCAAACAGGTCCCAGACATGCTCAATGGGATTGAGATCCGGGCTCTTCGCTGGCCTTTCAGAACACTGACATTCCTGTCTTGCAGGAAATCACGCACAGAATGAGCAGTATGGCCGGTAGCATTGTCATGCTGGAGGGTCATGTCAGGATGAGCCTGCAGGAAGGGTACCACATGAGGGAGGAGGATGTCTTCCCTGTAACGCACAGCGTTGAGATTGCCTGCAATGACAGCAAGCTCAGTCCAATGATGCTGTGACACACCGACCCCAGACCATGACGGACCCTCCACCTCCAAATCGATCCCGCTCCAGAGTACAGGACTCGGTATAACGCTCATTCCTTCGACGATAAACGCGAATCCGACCATCACCCCTGGTGAGACAAAACCGTGACTCATCAGTGAAGAGCACTTTTTGCCAGTCCTGTCTGTTCCAGCGATGGTGGGTTTGTGCCCATAGGTGACGTTGTTGCCGGTGATGTCTGGTGAGGACCTGCCTTACAACAGGCCTAGAAGCCCTCAGTTCAGCCTCTCTCAGCCTATTGCTGACAGTCTGAGCACTGATGGAGGGATTGTGCGTTCCTGGTGTAACTCGGGCAGTTGTTGTTGCCATCCTGTACCTGTCCCGCAGGTGTGATGTTCGGATGTACCGATCCTGTGCAGGTGGTGTTACACGTGGTCTGCCACTGCGAGGACGATCAGCTGTCCGTCAAGTCTCCCTGTAGCTCTGTCTTAGGCGTCTCACAGTACGGACATTGCAATTTATTGCCCTGGCCACATCTGCAGTCCTCATGCCTCCTTGCAGCATGCCTAAGGCACGTTCACGCAGATGCGCAGGGATCCTGGGCATCTTTCTTTTGGTGTTTTTCAGAGTCAGTAGAAAGGCCTCTTTAGTGTCCTAAGTTTTCATAACTGTGACCTTAATTGCCTACCGTCTGTAAGCTGTTAGTGTCTTAACGACCGTTCCACAGGTGCATGTTCATTAATTGTTCATGGTTCATTGAACAAACATGGGAAACAGTGTTTAAACCCTTTACAATGAAGATCTGTGAAGTTATTTGGATTTCTACGAATTACCTTTGAAAGACAGGGTCCAGAAAAAGCGACATTTCTTTTTTTTAGGTCTTCTGTTAGAACCAGTAAAGGCCACTTTACCACTCTTGGGTAGTGGAATTACTTTGGCTTCCCTCCAGGCCTGAGGACAAAGACTTTCCTCTAGGCTCAGATAAAAAATATGACAGATAGGAGTGGCTATAGAGTCAGCTACCATTCTCAGTAGCTTTCCATCTAAGTTGTCAATGCCAGGAGGCTTGTCATTATTGATCGATATCAATCATTTTCCCACCTCTCCTACACTAACTTTACAAAATTCCAACTTGCACTGCTTTCCTTTCAGTAGGTGTTTTTTTTATGCATGAATACAATTGATTATAATTGCTCACTTTTCATTGTTGGCATTTTCTGCCTAAGTTTTCCAATGAAATAATCATTAAAATAATTGGCAACATCAAATGGTTTTGTGATGAATGAGCCAGAGGACAAAGATCTGGTAGACATCCGTACCCCTCTCCACCCCCACCTCCAGGCAGCCCTTTTGTCAAAGTATCCAATCGGGCCAATCGAAAGATTCTAGAGTTGGAGATGGAGATGAAAGATGGAGTTGAATTAGTCTTTCCGCCCATAATCTTGGAAAATCTACACATTCTAGTTATCAGATTCACATGGAATTGTTGTGCAATTTAAATGTTTAAATATGAAACTATTTGTGAAAAGATTAAATGTATTTTTAGTTTTTAAAATGAGAGAATTGTTTTCATAAGTAAAATTTGCTCCAACAGTGGCCACGCCCACGTGAATAGGCATTGGTTGGAAATGATGAACCAACCCCTTTTCTACATTTCTATAAGAGCCCCCGTGACCCAATTCACGGCGGACTATGCCAACCTCCGCGTGAGCTCTGGTTGCAAATGGTTGAACGACTACAACCTAACGAAATTAACATTGTGTTCCCGATGACGTGAGGACTGATGTCCATACGTTTAAAAGGGCAAATTTCAAAGTGGAGGTGACGATCGCCACGCTGGATGAATTTCGACTATACCAGCCAGAATATAGCAAGAGCTTATAGTATGGCAACTTGGTGTGAACTTTGAACTCTTATTCACTAAAGAAGTGATACATCGTAGACGTCGAGTTATCAGCAGCAGCTGTAAACGTGCGTGGCCTAGGAAAGGACGGAAAATCTCTTCAGAATGGCAGGGTACTACAACACATCCGTTCTACACACGACGACAGACTACAACGTTTCCGCTCTACGACTACACATATTCTTCAAAGGACAAGGGAGATCTCTGCTGGGCAACCCAGGCTTCCATCTTTGACCAATCTATCGATGCGCAGCTCAGAGTAAATATATTTCTTTCATTTTCCTTTTCCGAATGGGCGGTTATTTAGAATGCATAAGATTCTGTATTTACTATAGCATAGCTTCACAAGGTCCAATAGAGACCCAATCCTTTTGTTCCTCAGTCTTCCCGCTCTTTCATTCAAACCCAACCCCCTTTCTTTGTGTAACCAGCCGTCATATCGGTTTCGTCTGCTAGGGACGTTTTCTTTTGTGACATAATTAGTAATCAATGTATGATCCATCCTGTGTATACAGTGGGGCAAAAAAGTATTTAGTCAGCCACCAATTGTGCAAGTTCTCCCACTTAAAAAGATGAGAGAGGCCTGTAATTTTCATCATAGGTACACTTCAACTATGACAGACAAAATGAGAAAAATCCAGAAAATCTCATTGTAGGATTTTTAATGAATTTATTTGCAAATTATGGTGGAAAATAAGTATTAGTATCGTAGTGGCCGCTGGCCGTGTTGAAGGCGGTCTTCCATTCGTCCCCCTCTCCTATCCGCACCAGGTGGTAGGCTTTCCGTAGATCCAGCTTGGAAAACACGGCGGCTCCCTGGAGCGGCTCGAAGGCCGAGGAGATGAGTGGTAGTGGGTAGCGGTTCTTCACCATTATGTCATTTAGTCCCCAGTAATCAATGCACGGGTGCAGGGTCTTGTCCTTCTTCTCCACAAAGAAGAACCGTGCACCGGCGGGAGAGGATGAAGGACGTATAAATCCTGCAGCTAGGGAGTCCCCAATGTAGGTGTCCATGCCTTGGTCTCCTGTCCCGACAGCGAGTACTGTCGTCCCCGGGGCGGAGTGGTGCTAGGGAGAAGGTCAATCCCGCAGTCATATGGTCGGTGCAGCGGAAGCGAAGTGGCCCGGGCCTTGTTGAACACCTTCCGAAGGTACTGGTACTCCACGAGAATGGTGGAGAGGTGCGGGGCACCCTCCGAGCCCCCAGGAAGACATCCCGGGGCAGGTTGCGCTGATTTCAGACACTGGGTGTGGCAGAACGGTCTTCAGCCCATGATGGCACCAGTAGACCAGTTGATGAGGGAATTATGTCGCTGGAGCCAGGATAATCCAAATACCACAGGAATCTTAGGAGACTTGATGAGCAGGAATTGAATAGTCCCGCTGTGATTCCCTGATACCCGTAGGTTGATGGGTGTGGTAATATGAGTGACCCAGCCTATAGAGTGCCCGTCCAGCGCTCTAACATCCATGGGAGTGGAGAGGGGCTGAGTGGGGTTGTTCAACTCGGAAGCCAGGGTAACGTCCCAAAAAACTCTCATTGGCCCCAGAGTCAATGAAGACCCGGATAGATTTAGACTGGCTTCCCCACAGCAGAATGGCATGAACAGGGGTGCGAGCAAGGGAAGCAGGAAAATTCTCCATATGTCCCACTCATATATAGGCAGTCTACATTCCAAAGCATTCAGATACACTTAAAAATACAATTGTATATGTACATAATAAAAAGGCTTGCTGAGAGCTTATAAAAAATATCATATTCGTGGAGAACATTGACTTCAAAGGAAGAGAGCGGTCTAAGTTTACAATGTGTGAGTGGGATCCAATCCCGTTAACGGGATCGATTTGACAACATCTGGTGAAATGGCAGAGCGCCAAATTCAAATTAAATTATTAGAAATATTTAACTTTCATACAATCACAAGTGCAAACCACCAAAATAAAGCTTAACTTCTTGTTAATCCAGCCACCGTGTCAGATTTCAAAAAGGCTTTACAGCGAAAGCAAACCATGCTATTATCTGAGGACAGCACCCCATCAAACAAACACATGACAATCATATTTCAACCCGCCAGGTGCGACACAAAAGAAATAACGACATAATTATGCCTTACCTTTGAAGATCTTCTTTTGTTGGCACTCCAAAATGTCCCATAAACATCACAAATGGTACTTTTCTTTGATTAAATCCATCGTTATATCCCCAAAATGTCTATTTATTTGGCTCGTTTGATTCAGAAAAACACCGGTTCCAACTCGCCCAACATGACTACAAATGATCGAATAAATTACCTGTAATCTTGGTCCAAACATTTCAAACAACTTTCCTAATCCAACTTTAGGTATTTTAAAACGTAAATAATCGATAAAATTTAAGATGGGATAAACTGTGTTCAATAGCGGATAAAATGAAAGTGGAGCGAGCGCCAGGTCGCGCGTCCCAAACAAAAGAGTCCAATTGGCTCGACTCCCAGAAAGGAAAGGGCTACTTCTTCATTACTCAAAGGAAAAACATCAACCAATTTCTAAAGACTGTTGCCATCTAGTGAAAGCCATAGGAACTGCAAGCATATTTCTATTAAAACGGGCTTGCCATAGAAACCTAATGGAAAACAGATCCCTGGATGGATTGTGCTCGGGGTTTCGCCTGCCAAATCAGTTCTGTTATAGTCACAGACATTATTCAAACAGTTTTAGAAACTTCAGAGTGTTTTCTATCCAAATCTGCTAGTAATATGCATATCCTAGCTTCTGGGCCTGAGTAGCAGGCAGTTTACTTTGAGCATGATTTTCATACGGTGGTGAAAATACTGCCCCCTATCCCAGAAAGGTTAAAATGACCAAGAGTCCCGCAATACAGACAACTCTTCGTGTTGATCCTGTATTGCCGTTCCGCTGGTGATAGCCCAGCTCGACCTAGTTTCATAGGCTTGGGAAGCGGTGACTCAGCCGTCTCCGGCGACTCTCGGGGAAGGTCGGGAGGCCTCGGGTTCTCTCGGCAATGGGATCGTTGGGGATTTCCGGGATGACTCGGAGGCAAGGTGGAATCCCTGGACGAATTTCCTCTCCCGCCGTCGTTCCCGTAGTCGCCCATTGATTCGGATGGTCAAAGCGATGAGGCAATCGAGATCCGTAGGTAACTCCCGAGCAGGAAGCTCGTCCTTGACCTCCTCCGAGACGCCGTGCAGGAACATATCGAACAGTGCTTCCTGATTCCAAGCACTCTCCGCTGCCAACGTGCATAAATCCACTGCATAGTCTGCAGGAGGAGGAGGCAGGAGTCCTGCCAAAGCTGGATTAGCTCCCGGACAGCTTCTCTCCCGGAGAACAGGGCGTAAAAAACCTTCTTCACCTCTCCTACGAACCCCTCCAGACTAACGAATATGGCCGGCTGCTGTTCCCATACAGAAGTAGCCCAGGTGAGAGCCCTCCCGGACATCAGTGTGATGAGATAGGCTATCTTGGAGCGATCCGAGGGGAAGGAGAAGGGCTGAAGCTTGAAAATGAGGGCACACTGAGCTATAAACGCCCGACAGGTGCTCGACTCTCCATTGAATCGTTACGGGGTTCCCAAGAAGGTGGAGTGGCTGATGAGATGGTGCTGTTAGCAGCTGGATTACTGAGGGGCTCTGGTGCCACCACCCTGGTAGGCTACCTCCCAGACAACCCGCAGAATTGCTCCAGCAAACTGTTCAATGCCCGATCATGGCTTTCAGCCAACGTTTGGACCCCCTCCATAAGATCATGAAGCAGTTCCTCGTGCCTCCCGATGATGGCTTCTTGGGAGGAGATGGCATCACGTAGCTGGCCCGGGTCTACTGGGTCAGTCATGGCCAGTTCGTACTATCAGGATAAAGGTAAGACCCAGATGCAGACCGTGTTGAAGTAACAATGTTTATTACAGCAACAGGGCCAAAGATACAGGACAGCAGGCAGGGTCAGGGGCAGGCAGAGTGGTCAAGCGGGCGGGCTCAGGGTCAGGACAGGCAAGGGTCAAAACCAGCAGGACGTGAAAAGAGAGACTGGGGAAAAGCAGGAGCTTTTGACTTGAGAAACAAGACGAACTGGCAACAGACAAACAGAGAACACCGGTATAAATACACAGGGAATAATGGGGAAGATGGGCGACACTTGGAGAGGGGTGGAGACAATCACAAGGACAGGTGAAACAGATCAGTGTGTGACACTTTCCTCTTCTGGCACACAGCTTCAGGATAGTCCTCGTTGAGGAAGATATACGTTAAATATACTCTCAAGTTCTTGTCTCTTTCCAGAACAGCTACCTTGTCCTTGAACCTCAGGAACTTGACCACTATCGGCCTGGGCCTATCACCTGGGCCAGTGGTGGGTTTTCCAGTCCTGTGGGCGCGCTCCACCTCAATCTTCCTGTGGTCCATCTTCAATTTCTCAGAGATCATTTCCCTCACTTTGTCCTCAGACTCCGTCCAGGTCTCATGCGGAGATTCTGCAATTCCGTCCACAACCATGTTGTTCCGCCTTGATTGTCCCTCATTGTTATCATGAATTCACACACAGAACTGATGTCCTCTCTCAATGACTTACAGATTGCTGTCATCTTGCCGTTCTCCTGTTTCAACTCATCGTGCTGACCCTGGGAGAACTACAAACTGTTCTTCAGATCCTGGACCTCTCTGGTCAGGTCGTCCATTCTTTTATTAGTAGAATCCACGACTATTTGGACAAAACACTTGTAGCTATTTTCTTGTTGTTGTAACAACTGCTTGTAGGTCTCTTTTTGTTTGTTTAAAAGATCCTTTATGTGTGATAGAGAGACACCACTGGCACTGTCCTCAAAGGTACTCCCGCCGGCTTTGGTCTTTGTCATGGTAGCTAGACAGCCACAAACCCGTAATTAACACTTAGGGTAGGTGATGATTCAGGGGAACATGTTAGTCTGGAGCCCTGTAATAGTAATGAGTGGAGGCAGGTAGCCTATTGGTTAGAGTGTTGGGCCAGTAATCGAAAGGTTTCTAGATCGAATTCCTGAGCTGACAAGGTAAAAATCTGTTGTCCTGCCCCTGAACAAGGCAGTTAACCCACTGTTCCTAGGCCGTCATTGTAAATAAGAATTAGTTCTTAACCGACTTGCCTAGTTAAATAAAGGTTAAATTAACAACAACAAAAAACACTTAGGGTATGTGATGATTCAGGGGAACATGTTAGTCTGGAGCCCTGTAATAGTAATGAACACTTAGGGTAGGTGATGATTCAAGGGGACATGTTAGTCTGGAGCCCTGTAATAGTAATGACCACTTAGGGTAGGTGATGATTCAAGGGAACATGTTAGTCTGGAGCCCTGTAATAGTAATGAACACTTAGGGTAGGTGTTGATTTAGGGGAAAACACATGACAGGTACTAATTTGCAACATATATCCGAAGTCGTTAGCTTGCCGTTTATAATGTATAAGAATTAAGCAGACAGACAGATAGAGAACAATAAGAAGCACAGAGTGACAGCAGAGAAGATGCTGAGACAGACAGACAGACAGATAGAGAACAAGAAGAAGCACAGAGTGACAGCAGAGAAGATGCTGAGACAGACAGACAGACAGACAGATAGAGAACAAGAAGAAGCACTGAGAGACAGCAGAGAAGATGCTGAGACAGACAGACAGCGCCACAGGGAGGCAAACCAAATGGCTAGAGCAGTGACACGGTTATAGAGGAGAGTTTCCATTTTAGTCATTTAACAGATTAGGTTTAAGTGCCTTGCTCAAGGGCACACCGGCAGATTTTTCATCTAGTCAGCTCGGGGATACAAACCAGACAACTTTTGGTTACTGGCCCAACACTTTTAACCACTAAGCTACCTGTTGCCCTAAACAGTGGTGTTTTTGTGTTTGTACATATTGCATTTGTTTTAAACATGAGCTAGTTAAAAAAGAGGATGAGTACCATGTATTGCCTTTCACTGGTACGGTGAAGTGGGCTGGTGTGGATAAAATGCCAGGGCAGAATTCTCGTCCCAGTCTGCCCCTACCTCCATAGCAGCCGACTCCAGCAAAAAATAACATTCTCGTGTCCTGCTGGCGACTAGGGGGAAGAAGCATGGTTTATGAGAGTAGCATAGCGCGCGGAGACCTATCCTCTCTTCCTGCTAGGTTAGCACTGAAGGAAGGATTCCCGTTTATATAAGGCGATAAAAAGTCATGCCGAAGACCATGACCTCTCTCCAGCGCTTAGTTTCTTTCCGCTTTGTCAATGCAGTCGGTGTAGAGTAGCCTACGATGTGGACTTGATAGTGATGCGCAGCCAACAACAACCAAAAAGATGAAATGCTTCTCCCGGTACCTACCTTACCTCTTCAGACCCTCGAGCACCATCCTCTCCTCCAGCTGTCACACCGAAGGTAGGCTACGGACCTGTCATGTTATGTTATTGCATGTGCGCGCGCTTTTCTGTGGGTACTGGGCAACCAGCAGCAGGTAAGGTCAGTTCGGGAGCCATCGTACATGTATTTATAGAGAAGAGGTTGACTGGGACGAACAGAGCATAACACCCTGCTCTCTGCCGTTTCTTTTTCTAGACGAAACAGCCATAGTCAGATTGAAATTTCAAACCGTGTGAAATCGGGAGATACCGCTGTGGAATTGGCTAGGTTTAATTTGTAGGCCTATATTTACATAATTAATGTATCTGCAGCAGCTTGTGTAAGGTGTAGAAACTTTCAAGACAGAACATAGAACCTTTCTCCCTCAGCCAAAGCTGAACAGAGTAGCAACTCTACTATGGTGGCAATAAACTGCCTGCAACACTGAATGCTGTTAAAAAAGACGAGAGACAAGCATGTGCCATTTCCTCAGTCCGACATGGTGGTCAAGGACAGGTCATCTGACCATGACAACCAAAACAACGGTAATAAGTAAGGCTTCATAAGAGTCAATTCATTAGGCAACAATACACTGACTATACCAAACATTAGAAACACCTTCCTAATATTGAGTTGAACCGCCTCAATTCATTTGGACATGGACTCTACAATGTGTCAAAAGTGTTCCACAGGGATGCTGGTCCATGTTGACTCCAATGCTTCCCACAGTTGTGTCAAGTTGGCTGGATTTCCTTTGGGTTGTGGTGGACCAGGGGTTCCCGAGTAGCACAGCGGTCTAAGACATTTCAACTCAGTGCTAGAGATGTCACTACCGACCCTGGTTCGGTTCCAGGCTGTATCACAATCGGCCGTGATTTGGAGTCCCATAGGGCGGCGCAAAATTGGCCAAGCATTGTCCGGGTTAGGGTTTGGCCGGGGTAGGCCGTCATTGTAAATAAGAATTTGTTCTTAACTGACTTGCCTAGTTAAATAAAGGTTAAATAATAAAAATACACACAGGAAACTTTTGAGAGTGAAAAACCCAGCAGCGTTGAAGTTCTTGACACAAACTGGTGCGTCTGGCACCTACTACCATACCCTGTTCAAAGGCACTTACATTTGTTGTCTTGCCCATTCACCCTCTGAATGGCACACATACACAATCCATGTCTCAATTGTTTCAAGGCTTAAAAATCCTTATTTAACATGTCTCCTCCCCTTCATCTACACTGATTGAAGTGGATTTAACAAGTGACATCAATAAGGGATCATAGCTTTCACCTGTATTCACCAGTCTGTGTCATGGAAAGAACAGCTGCTCTTAATGTTTAGTATACTCAGTATATATGGTAATACAAAGTTCCTGCTTTTACTTTAAACTATTGAAATATTGACGTGATGTGTAGGTTTGACATAAGGCCACCTCACTAGGCCTATGTCATCTCACTAAGCTTATGTCACCTCACTAGGCCTATGTCATCTCACTAAGCTTATGTCACCTCACTAGGCCTATGTCATCTCACTAAGCTTATGTCACCTCACTAGGCCTATGTCGAAACTAGCCTACTGTAAATAATATTTTGTAATTATACAATTGTTGGAATTTGTTTATTGAAATAGTATGTCTCATTAACATGTATCCATGTTTGTTATATATTAAAAGTGTCTGATTTATTGAATTCTACATTATTACAGCTATTGAATAATACAGTGTGTGGCTCATCAATCTGGTGAGAGTTGCCAGCTATAGGTAGTGTGGCCTGCTCTGCTCTGGCTGCATAGGGACAGGACATGAGGGCCTGCCAAGAGGCAAAAGGCCTCCTGCGGGGACTGGGGCTGAGATCAAATAAAAAAAGTAGGACAAAACACACATCTCGACAAGAGAGACACCACAACACTACATAAAGAGAGACCTAAGACAACAACACAGCATGTTAGCAACACAACATGACAACAACACAGTAGCAACACAACATGGCAGCAGCACAACATGGTAGCAGCACAAACATGGTACAAAAATTATTGGGCAGAGACAACAGCGTGGGCAAAAAGGTAGAGACAACAATACATCACGCGAAGCAGCCAACAGTGTCAGTAAGAGTGTTTACAAGAAGAAACTCAAATCAAATCAAATTTTATTGGTCACATACACATGGTTAGCAGATGTTATTGCGAGTGTAGCGAAATGCTTGTGCTTCTAGTTCGGACAGTGCAGCATTATTTAACAAGTAATCTAACAATTCGACAACAACTACCTGATACACACAAATCGAAGTAAAGGAATGAATAAGAATATATAAACCAGAAGTACCCGTCACTCACTCCGTTGAGAAGTGGTCTCCAGAATCAGAGGTTATGTTACACGACTGCTTTGCTAGCGCTGATTGGAATACGTTTCTAGACTCTGCCGATAACATTGACAAGCTAAACACCTCCGTCACCGGCTTCATTAGAAAATGTATCGGCGACGTTGTCTCCTCGGTGAGGGTTGGCTGCTTCCCCAATCAAAAGCCCGGGATTAACATTGAGGTTGACACTGAACTAAAGGACAGGGCTACCGTACACAGAGCTATTGTAGACAACCCTGAGGCTATGGCTGAGGACAGGAATAAGTACAAGAAGTCCCGCTACGACCTCAGCAGTCATCAAACGAGCAAAAGGCCAACATAGGAATAAGGTGGAATCATATAACACAGGCTCCATCGCCCGCCGCATGTGGCAGGGGCTACAGTCCATTACGGATTACAAAGAAAGACCCAGCCATGATCTGCCCAATTATTCCAATTCAATTTTAAGGGTAAGGGAAACATATGTTTATATTGCCAAAACAAGTGAAATAGATAAACAAAAGT
Organism: Salvelinus namaycush; assembly: GCF_016432855.1. Lineage (NCBI taxonomy): Eukaryota > Metazoa > Chordata > Actinopteri > Salmoniformes > Salmonidae > Salvelinus > Salvelinus namaycush. The sequence continues at coordinate 6,756,666 of NC_052318.1, read as the reverse complement.
GATTTTAAATAGTTAATAAACAAAAGGTAAAATAAATAAACATAAATATAGGTTCTATTTACAATGGTGTTTGTTCCTCACTAGTTGCCCTTTTCTTGTGGCAACAGGTCACAAATCTTGCTGCTATGATTGCACAATGTGGTATTTCAGCCAATAGATATGGGAGTTTATCAAAATTGGATTTGTTTTCTGTGTAATCTGAAGGGAATATGTGTCTCTATGGTCATACATTTGGCAGGAGGTTAGGAAGTGCAGCTCAGTTTCCACCTCATTCTGTGGGCAGTGTGCACATAGCCTGTCTTCTTTTGAGAGCCATGTCTGCCTTCGTCAACCTTTCTCGATGGAAAGGTTATGCTCACTGAGTCTGTACATAGTTAAAGATTTCCTTAGTTTTGGGTCAGTCACTGTGGTCAGGTATTCTGCCACTGTGCACTCTCTGTTTAGTGCCAAATAGCATTCTAGTTTGCTCTGTTTTTTTTGTAAATTCTATCCAATGTGTCAAGTAATTATCTTTTTGTTTTCTCATGATTTGGTTATCTCTAATTGTGTTGCTGTCCTTGGGCTCTATGGGGTCTATTTGTGTTTGTTTCCTGAGCCCCAGGACCAGCTTGCTTAGGGGGCTCTTCTCCAGGTTACTTTCTCTGAAGGTGATGGCTTTGTTATGGATGGTTTGGGAATCGCTTCCTTTTAGGTGGTTGTAGAATTTAACAGATTTTTTCTGGATTTTGATAATTAGCGGGTATCGGCCTAAATCTGCTCTGCATGCATTATGTGGTGTTTTACGTTGTACACAGAGGATATTTTTGCAGAATTGTGCATGCAGAGTCTCAATTTGGTGTTGGTGTCACGGATCCTTCCGGAACATTCATTACGCACACCTGTCCCCTATTCCCACGGATTAGTACTTGTATAATGTGTCCTTTGTTCACCCTGGTGCTGTCCATTATTGTTACTATGTCCGTTGGTGCGTGTGAGTACCTGTGCTGTGTGTTTTTGGCTTTCATGCCATTGTGGATTGCACATATAATTACTGGTCTCGTCCCGTGTGTTAATCATTGTGTGCGTGTGTTAATTATTCGAGGTACTCCTCACTCTTTTGTTTGGGTTTTTCAACCCTGTGTTTTTTGTATAGTGTTTGTTTGGTCTTCGTCCCTGTGCCTTTACACGGCACGCCGTAAATTGGGTACAATAAAAAAAACGATTACGCATTCCTGCCCCTGTCACCCGAATCATTGTTACCAACGTGACAGTTGTTACCAACGTGACAGTTGTTACCAACGTGACAGTTGGTCCCATTTGTGAATTCTTGGTTGGTGAGCGGACCCCAGACCTCATAACCATCAAGGGCAATGGGTTCTGTAACTGATTCAAGTATTTTTAAGCAAGCACTTAATTGGTATGTCAAATTGTATATTCCTTTTGATGCCATAGAAGGCCCTTCTTGCCTTGCCTTTCTTTAAGGATACCATCAACCCCACAGGCCTTTTTGGGTTGGAGGGTTTGTATTTTGTCCTGTAGTTAGTTCATTCAATGTAATTGGAGAATCCAGTGGGTTCTTGCAGTCTTTAGTAGTTGGTCCTAAAATTTGTATTTGATCATGTACGTATATGTTTTTGCTGTTTGTTCTTTGTTATAGAGCCAAAAAGATTGGAGAAGTGGTTTATCCATACATCTCCGTTTTGGATAGATAACTGTCACGAACCGGCTCGAAGCCCGTAACAAAAAGGGAGACAACGTGGAGATAAGGAATAACAAAATATATTTATTAACTAATGTAACCTATATACAAATAAACAACAGTATGTCTGCGTGGAGAGAGTCTTCCAATGAATGTGGAAGAGGTCTATTTATCCTGGGACACACCCGGGCCCAGGTGATTCCCATGTCGCTGACGACCCTCCCGGCTCCGCCCACCGGCATCCTAATAAGGAAACAAGAGCAAAGAGAGAGAATACGGCAGACAGGGTGGGAGGGTCGTCACATAACTCTATGTGTTGTTTGTTTAGTGTTTTCCAATTTTTCCAGAAGTGGTTAGAGTCTATGGATTCTTCAATCACATTGAGTTGATTTCTGACGTGCTGTTCCTTTTTCCGTAGTGTATTTCTGTATTGTTTCACCATTGCGAAGGCGTAGACTCAGGTTTTCTGGGTCTCTATGTTTTTGGTTGGATAGGTTTCTCAATTTCTTTCTTAGGTATTTGCATTCTTCATCAAACCATTTGTCATTGTTCATTTTCTGAGGTTGTCTGCTTGACATTTTTTAGATTTGATATCGAAGCTGAGAGGTCAAATATACTGTTTAGGTTTTCTACTGCTAAGTTTACACCTTCACTATTACAGTGAAACATTTTGTCCAGGAAATTGTCTACCAGACAAACTCAATGCATTTTATGCACGCTTTGACAACGACAACATCGTGCTGGGTGTCAGGGCCGTCAGCGGTCCCGAGGACTGGGTGATCTCGCTCTCCGAGGTCGACGTCAGAAAGGTCATTAATCAGGTCAACACCCACAAGGCCGCGGGGCCCAACGATATTCCAGGGCGCGTTCTCAGATCATACGCAGAACAGCTGGCTGGCATATTCACAGTAATTTTCAACCTCTCCTTGTCCCAGTCTGTAATCTCCACATGTTTTAAGATGTCCACCATCATTCCTGTCCTCAAGAACTCTAAGGCTTCATGCCACATTGACTACCCAACCTGTAGCACTCACTTCTGTAATCATGAAGTGCTTTGAGATAGGGATGCACAATATATCGGTAAGCATATCGGAATCTGCCCATATTAGCTAAAAATGGCAACATCGGCATCGGCTCTGTCTAGTTTAACGCCGATGTGCAAAACCGATGTCAAAGCTGACGTGCATACCTATATAATGTAGGTAGGTGATGTAATGACGCCACGAAAAATACAGCACTACACGTGCAACACAGCATTCCTAAAATGTCTGCTGTGTGGATCTATTTTGAAGTATCAATGGAAGATAACATACGGAACGTTTGTGCAGCTTTTATTTCCCGAGGAGGGGAGAAAGTGAAATCTTTCAGTACCACAAACCTAATGACTCATTTGAAAGTGCATCAGCCCCAGACTTTCAGCGACTACTTAGAACAAAAGCAGAAAAAAACTAAGCGCACGCTTCCAACAACTTAACAAGTTCAATTTGAGCAGTCATTTTGAAAGAGTAAGAACATTTCAGCGAGACAACTCAAAGGCGAAATCTGTTAACGCCAAGATAATTGAATTCATTGCCCTTGACAATCAACCGTGACAATCAACCGTTCTCTTGCTTTTGCTGACTGGTCGAGCACCTCGAGCCCCGTTACACATTACCAAGTAGTCGCTATTTTTTAGATGTTGCCCTACCGGAGTTACACAGTATTGTTGAAACGCACATCCATGAGCAACTTGCTATGGGTGTCACTGCTATTAGGTTCACGACTGACATTTGGGCCAGCGACGTCAGCCCCATGAGCATTATGAGTCTGACAGCATTGTGGGTCGACAAGGATTTCGTACTGAGGAAAGCCGTATTGCATGCTCAAGAATGTGCTGGTTCTCATACCACTGCTGCCATTTTAATGGCATTTGAGAACATGTTTGAAACTTGGAAAATCCACAAGAACAAAGTACATGTTGTGCTACGTGATAATGCACGTAACGTGACAAAAGCTTTGGAAGAATGCGGAGTCGCCAGTTTGCCATGCATGGCACGCACGCTGCAACTGGCTGTGAACGAAGGTGTTTTGGCCCAACGCAGCATATCTGACACAGTGGCAACAGGTAGGAAGATAGTGGGTCATTTTAAACGCTCACAGCTAGCATAGAGCCCTGCGTGCAAGCAATACAGGAGCAGCTTGGAGTGAAAATGAAAAGGCTTAAGCAAGGCATTTCCACCAGATGGAACAGTACTTTTTCCATGATGGAGAGCCTGCTGGAACAAAAACGAGTGCTTGGCGTGTACGCAGCCGACAATGAGTTACCTGCAACAATCAGTACAAACCAGTGGACTCTCATTGAAAACATGAACACACTCCTAGCTCCATTCAAACAACTGACTCAAGAATAAAACTCATCAACTGTGTCTGCAGCAGACGTGATACCCTCTGTAATGGCATTGAAACGCCTGCTCAACACAACTGCCCACACAGACCGTGGGGTTAAAACTTACAAAAGTATTTGAGGCTGTGAACAAGCGATTCGGTGGCATTCTCTCTGAGCCTCTTTACTGTGTCGCCACCATGCTCAATGCTATGTACAGCTACTTCGATGCAGACAAGAAACAGGGTTTACGTGAAATGTTAGACACAGCTAAACAAGATTAAAATGGACACAGTGACAGTGTGCACCGAGGAAGAGAGGCCACGGACAGACAGAGCTGAAACTTCACTGCTTGACATGTATGATGAAATCCTGGCTGAGAAAGAAACGACTGAACAAATGAACAAAACAGCAAGTAAGTGAAAGAAATAGGTTTTGATTATGTTTTACTGGTAATGGGGACATACATAAATGCCAACAAAATAACTTTTTGGTCAGTGTGTGTGTGTGTGTGTGTGTGTTTCAACTATTTAACTGTACTAGACTGTACTTAAAAGGCCGCTAAAATGTGTAATATCGGTTATCGGGATCAGGTATTTAAATGTGTTATTATATTTTTTATTATTTATTTTTACCCCTTTTTCTCCCCAATTTCGTGGTATCCAATTGGTAGTTACAGTCATGTCCCATCGCTGCAACTCCCGTACAGACTTGGGAGAGGCGAAGGTCGAGAGCCGTTCGTTCTCCAAAACACAACCCAGCCAAGCCGCACTGCTTCTTGACACAACGCCCGCTTAACCCGGAAGCCAGGCGCACCAATGTGTCGGAGGAAGCACCGTACACTTGGCGACCGTGTCAGCGTGCGTTGCGTCCTGCCCGCCACAGGAGTCGCTAGTGCGCGATAGGACAGGAACATCCCTGCCGGCCAAACCCTCCCTTAACCAGGATGACGCTGGGCCAATTGTGTGCCGCCCCATGGGTCTCCCGGTCGCGGCCGGCTGCGACAGAGCCTGGACTCGAACCAGGTTCTCTAGTGGCACAGCTAGCACTGCGATGCAGTGCCTTAGACCACTGCACCACTCGGGAGGCCAGTATCGGGTTTTTTGGCAAGGGAAATATCGGATATCGGTATCGGCAAAAAATGTCATATCGTTGCATCCCTACTTTGAGAGGTTTTGGCACACATTAACTCCAGAAACCCTAGACCCACTCAAATGTGTATACCGCCCTAACAGATCCATAGATGATGCAATCTCAATTGCACTCCACACTGCCCTCACCCACCCAAATAAGAGGAATACCTATGTGAGAATGCTGTTCATTGACTACAGCTCAGTGTTCAACACCATTGTCCCCTCCAAGCTTGTCACCAAGCTTAGGAGTCTTGGTTTGAACACCTCCCTCTCCAACTAGATCCTGGACTTCCTGACAGTTCGACCCCAGGTGGTGAGGGTAGGCAACATCACCTCCCCCACGCTGACCCTCAACACAGGGGCCACACGGGTATGTGCTTAGTCCCCTCCTGTACTCCCTGTTCACCCACGACTGCGTGGCCACGCACTGCTCCAACACCATCATCAAGTTTGCTAAAGATGTTGGTACGCCTGATCACCGGCGACGATGAGTCAGCCTACAAGGTGGAGGTCAGTGACCTTGTAGTGTGGTGCCAGAACAACAACCTCTCCCTCAGTGTCAGTAAGATGAAGGAGCTGATCGTGAACCACAGGAAACCATGGGGTGAGCACGCCCCCATCCACATCAACGGGGCTGCAGTGGATCAGGTCAAGAGCTTCAAGTTCCTCAGTGTCCAAATCAGTAAAGACTTAAAATGGTCCAAACACACACGCACAATCGTGAAGAACGCACGACAGCACCTCTTCCCCCTCAGGAGGTTGAAAAAATTTGTCATGGGCCCTCAAATCATCAACAAGTTATACAGCTGTACCACTGAGAGCATCTTGACTGGCTGCATCACTGCCTGGTATGGCTATAGCACTGCCCTCGATCACATGGCGCTACAGAGGGTGGTGCGGACATCCCAGTGCATCACTGGGGCTGAGCTCCCTGCCATCCATGACATATATCATGGATTGCAGGCGGTGTGGTAGGAAGGCCCGGAAAATCGTTGAAGACTCCAACCACCCAAGACATAGACTATTCTCTCTACTGCCGCATGGCAAGTGGTACCAGGGCATAAAGTCTGGCACCAACAGGCTCTTGAACAGCTTCTATCCCCAAGTAATAAGACTGATAAATAGGTACATCTACTATCTGAGTTAACCTTGTATCTTTATTGGTCTATGTCTCTATGCACACCCACAGGACCCTACACATACTCTCACACACACACACACACACACACACACACACACACACACACACACACACACACACACACACACACACACACACACACTCATCTGCTCACTCACATAATATGCACATACATTTATACTGTATGGTATGGTATTGAACTGACACTGTATTTAATATGGTATTAACTGACTGTGGATATAAACTCAGCAAAAAAAGAATCCAAATAACTTCACAGATCTTCATTGTAAAGGGTTTAACCACTGTTTCCCATGCTTGTTCAATGAACAATAAACAATTAATGAACATGCACCTGTGGAACGGTCGTTAAGGCACTAACAGCTTACAGACGGTAGGCAATTAAGGTCACAGTTATGAAAACGTAGGACACTAAAGAGGCCTTTCTATTGATTCTGAAAAACACCAAAAGAAAGATGCCCAGGGTCTCTGCTCATCTGCGTGAACGTGCCTTAGGCATGCTGCAAGGAGGCATGAGGACTGCAGATGTGGCCAGGGCAATAAATTGCAATGTCCGTACTGTGAGATGCCAAGACAGTGCTACAGGGAGCTGATCGTCCTCGCAGTGGCACACCACGTGTAACAACATCTGCACAGGATCGGTACATCCGAACATCACACCTGCGGGACAGGTACAGGATGGCAATAAGAACTGCCAGAGTTACACCAGGATTGCACAATCCCTCCATCAGTGCTCACACTGTCCGCAATAGGCTGAGAGAGGCTGGACTGAGGGCTTGTAGGCCTGTTGTAAGGTAGGTTCTTACCAGACATCACCAGCAACAACGTCGCCTATGGGCACAAACCCACCGTTGCTGGACCAGACAGGACTGGCAAAAAGTGCTCTTCACTGACGAGTTGCGATTTTGTCTCACCAGGGGTGATGGTCGGATTCGCGTTTATCGTCGAAGGAATGAGCGTTACACCGAAGCCTGTACTCTGGAGCGGGATCGATTTGGAGGTGGAGGGTCCGTCATGGTCTGAGGTCGGTGTGTCACAGCATCATCGGACTTAGTTTGTTGTCATTGCAGGCAATCTCAACGCTGTGCGTTACAGGGAAGATATCCTTCTCCCTCATGTGGTACCCTTTCTGCAGGCTCATCCTGACATAACCCTCCAGCATGACAATGCCACCAGCCATACTGCTCGTTCTGTGCGTGATTTCCTGCAAGACAGGAATGTCAGTGTTCTGCCATGGCCAGCGAAGAGCCCGGATCTCAATCCCATTGAGCACGTCTGGGACCTGTTGGATCAGAGAGTGAGGACTAGGGCCGTTCCCCCCAGAAATGTCTGGGAACTTGCAGGTGCCTTGGTGGAAGAGTGGGGCAACATCTCACAGCAAGAACTGGCACATCTGGTGCAGTCCACGAGGAGGAGATGCACTGCAGTACTTAATGCAGCTGGTGGCCACACCAGATACTGACTGTTACTTTTGATTTTTACCTCTCTCTACCTGTCTCTACCTCTCTCTACCTCTCTCTACCTTCTCTACCTGTCTCTACCTCTCTCTACCTTCTCTACCTTCTCTTCCTCTTTCAACCTCTAGTAGTTCCCCCTGTTGTCAGCCTGTGTGTTTCGGCCCACTCTTGTGAGCCAAGATGAGCCACTCTTCAACCTACGGCCAGTGGGTGATGGTGATGTTGGCAGCCTCCACTGGGTCCAGCAGCCCGGCCCCCTGGGTCCAGCAGCCCGGCGCCCACTGGGTCCAGCAGCTCGGCCCCCACTGGGTCCAGCAACCCGGCCCCCACTGGGTCCAGCAGCCCAGCCCCCTGGGTCCAGCAGCCCAGCCCCCTGGTTCCAGCAGCCCAGCCCCCTGGTTCTAGCAGCCCAGCCTCCTGGTTCCAGCAGCCCAGACCCCTGGTTCTAGCAGCCCAGACCCCTGGTTCTAGCAGCCCAGACCCCCGGGTCCAGCAGCCCAACCTCCCAGGTCTCAGCCGGACATGATGTAACAGAGGGGTAAACACCACGTAGGAGAGCTCTGTGTCACAGATTGATTTTTGGATTGGGATCTGGCCAAGGGAGACGGGGACACGGAGGGCTGGTGCTTGTAGTTGACAGTCCCACTGAGATAAGCTGATAAGATGAAAAGGTTGAGGAAGAGAGGGATGAGAGGGGAAAAGGTTGAGGAAGAGAGGGATGAGAGAGGAAAAGGTTGAGGAAGAGAGGGATGAGAGGGATGAGGAAGAGAAGGATGAGGATGATAGGAATGAGGAAGGATATTAAAGGGATTTTCATCATATAAACTCACCCAGTAGAGGATAAACAGAGTCAGGAGGGATCTGATATATGTATGATCCTATATAAGGTAGAGAGCAGATGGGGAACATACAAGTGGCTGCCATACAGTAAGTGGACATGAAGCCCTGTAGATGCTGTGTTGCACACATATCAATCAAAACATTTGCGTATAATTACATCTCATAGTTTTAGTTGACTATAAACTAAACTGAAGTGAAGTCTGAGAGCAGACTGAGGTCATGCTGAAACTAGCGGAAGAGAGCATGAAGGAGGATAAAATGAGTGAAGAACCAGAGAGAAGAGGGGATGTTGAGACAACACCCTATAATCACACTACACTGTGAGGAGACGGAGAGACAACACCCTATAATCACACTACACTGTGAGGAGACGGAGAGACAACACCCTATAATCACACTACACTGTGAGGAGACGGAGAGACAACACCCTATAATCACACTACACTGTAAAGAGACGGAGAGACAACACCCTATAATCACACTACTCTGTGAGGAGACGTAGAGACAACACCCTATAATAACACTACACTGTGAGGAGACGGAGAGACAACACACTATAATCACACTACACTGTGAAGAGACGGAGAGACAACACCCTATAATCACACTACACTGTGAGGAGACGGAGAGACAACACCCTATAATCACACTACACTGTGAGGATATCCTGGAAGAAGAAGAAACGGAGAGACAACACCCTATAATCACACTACACTGTGAAGAGACGGAGAAACAACACCCTATAATCACACTACACTGTGAGGAGACGGAGAGACAACACCCTATAATCACACTACACTGTGATGAGACGGAGAGACAACACCCTATAATCACACTACACTGTGAAGAAACGGAGAGACAACATCCTATAATCACACTACACTGTGAGGAAACGGAGAGACAACATCCTATAATCACACTACACTGTGAGGAGACGGAGAGACAACACCCTATAGATCACACTACACTGTGAGGATATCCTGGAAGAAGAAGAAACGGAGAGACAACACCCTATAATCACACTACACTGTGAAGAGACGGAGAGACAACACCCTATAATCACACTACACTGTGATGAGATGGAGAGACAACACCATATAAACACACTACACTGTGAAGAGACGGAGAGACAACACCCTATAATCACACTACACTGTGAAGAGACGGAGAGACAACACCCTATAATCACACTACACTGTGAAGAGACGGAGAGACAACACCCTATAATCACACTACACTGTGAAGAGACGGAGAGACAACACCCTATAATCACACTACACTGTGAGGAGACGGAGAGACAACACCCTATAATCACACTACACTGTGAGGAAACGGAGAGACAACATCCTATAATCACACTACACTGTGAGGAAACGGAGAGACAACATCCTATAATCACACTACACTGTGAAGAGACGGAGAGACAACACCCTATAATCACACTACACTGTGATGAGATGGAGAGACAACACCATATAAACACACTACACTGTGAAGAGACGGAGAGACAACACCCTATAATCACACTACACTGTGAAGACGGAGAGACAACACCCTATAATCACACTACACTGTGAAGAGACGGAGAGACAACACCCTATAATCACACTACACTGTGAGGAGACGGAGAGACAACACCTTATAATCACACTACACTGTGAGGAGACGGAGAGACAACACCCTATAATCACACTACACTGTGAGGAAACGGAGAGACAACATCCTATAATCACACTACACTGTGAGGAAACGGAGAGACAACATCCTATAATCACACTACACTGTGAAGAGACGGAGAGACAACACCCTATAATCACACTACACTGTGAGGATATCCTGGAAGAAGAAGAAACGGAGAGACAACACCCTATAATCACACTACACTGTGAAGAGACGGAGAGACAACACCCTATAATCACACTACACTGTGATGAGATGGAGAGACAACACCATATAAACACACTACACTGTGAAGAGACGGAGAGACAACACCCTATAATCACACTACACTGTGAGGAGACGGAGAGACAACACCCTATAATCACACTACTCTGTGAGGAGACGGAGAGACAACACCCTATAATCACACTACACTGTGAGGAGACGGAGAGACAACACCCTATAATCACACTACACTGTGATGAGACGGAGAGACAACACCCTATAATCACACTACACTGTGAGGAAACGGAGAGACAACACCCTATAATCACACTACACTGTGAGGATATCCTGGAAGAAGAAGAAACGGAGAGACAACACCCTATAATCACACTACACTGTGAAGAGACGGAGAGACAACACCCTATAATCACACTACACTGTGAAGAGACGGAGAGACAACACCCTATAATCACACTACACTGTGAGGAGACGGAGAGACAACACCCTATAATCACACTACACTGTGATGAGACGGAGAGACAACACCCTATAATCACACTACACTGTGAGGAAACGGAGAGACAACATCCTATAATCACACTACACTGTGAGGAAACGGAGAGACAACATCCTATAATCACACTACACTGTGAGGATATCCTGGAAGAAGAAGAAACGGAGAGACAACACCCTATAATCACACTACACTGTGAAGAGACGGAGAGACAACACCCTATAATCACACTACACTGTGAAGAGACGGAGAGACAACACCCTATAATCACACTACACTGTGAGGAGACGGAGAGACAACACCCTATAATCACACTACACTGTGATGAGACGGAGAGACAACACCCTATAATCACACTACACTGTGAGGAAACGGAGAGACAACATCCTATAATCACACTACACTGTGAGGAAACGGAGAGACAACATCCTATAATCACACTACACTGTGAGGAGACGGAGAGACAACACCCTATAATCACACTACACTGTGAGGATATCCTGGAAGAAGAAGAAACGGAGAGACAACACCCTATAATCACACTACACTGTGAAGAGACGGAGAGACAACACCCTATAATCACACTACACTGTGAAGAGACGGAGAAACAACACCCTATAATCACACTACACTGTGAGGAGACGGAGAGACAACACCCTATAATCACACTACACTGTGAGGAGACGGAGAGACAAAACCCTATAATCACACTACACTGTGATGAGACGGAGAGACAACACCCTATAATCACACTACACTGTGAGGAAACGGAGAGACAACATCCTATAATCACACTTCACTGTGAGGAAACGGAGAGACAACATCCTATAATCACACTACACTGTGAGGAGACGGAGAGACAACACCCTATAATCACACTACACTGTGAGGATATCCTGGAAGAAGAAGAAACGGAGAGACAACACCCTATAATCACACTACACTGTGAGGAGACGGAGAGACAACACCCTATAATCACACTACACTGTGATGAGATGGAGAGACAACACCATATAAACACACTACACTGTGAAGAGACGGAGAGACAACACCCTATAATCACACTACACTGTGAAGAGACGGAGAGACAACACCCTATAATCACACTACACTGTGAAGAGACGGAGAGACAACACCCTATAATCACACTACACTGTGAGGAGACGGAGAGACAACACCCTATAATCACACTACTCTGTGAGGAGACGGAGAGACAACACCCTATAATCACACTACACTGTGAGGAGACGGAGAGACAACACCCTATAATCACACTACACTGTGAGGAGACGGAGAGACAACACCCTATAATCACACTACTCTGTGAGGAGACGGAGAGACCACACCCTTTAATCACACTATACTGTGAGGATATCCTGGAAGAAGAAGAAACGGAGAGACAACATCCTATAATCACACTACACTGTGAAGAGAAGGAGAGGTAAAACTGCTGTTGAAATAAAGTGTAACTACACACCATGATCGATTGCTTTAGTAGGTGTGAGCGTTGGATTAATTGTGGGCTTGTTTAAATCAAATAAAATCCAATTTTATTAGTCACATGCGCCGAATACAACAGGTATTACAGTGAAATGCTTACTTACAAGCCCTTAACCAAAAATGCAGTAAAAAAAAATACAGATAAGAATAAGAGATAAAAGTAACAAGTAATTAAGAGCCGCATTAAAATAACAATAGTGAGACTATATACAGGGGGGTACCGATACAGAGTCAATGTGGAGACTATATACAGAGGGGTACCGGTACAGAGTCAATGTGCGGGGGCACCGGTTAGTTGAGGTAGTATGTACATGTAGGTAGAGTTTTTAAAGTGACTATGCATAGATGACAACAACAGAGAGTAGCAGCAGTGTAAAAGAGGGGGGGGGGGGCAATGCAAATAGTCTGGGTAGCCATTTGATTAGGTGATCAGGAGTCTTATGGCTTGTGGGTAGAAGCTGTTTAGAAGCCTCTTGGACCTAGACTTGGCACTCCGGTACCGCTTGCTGTGTGGTAGCAGAGAGAACAGTCTATGACTAGGGTGGCTGGAGTCTTTGACAATTTTTAGGGCCTTCCTCTGTCACCGCCTGGTATAGAGGTCCTGGATGGCAGGAAGCTTGGCCCCAGTGATGTACTGGGCCGTTCGCACTACCCTCTGTAGTGCCTTGCGGTCGGATGCCGAGCAATTGCCATATCAGGCAGTGATGCAACCAGTCAGGATGCTCTTGATGGTGCAGCTGTAGAACCGTGTGAGGATCTGAGGACCCATGCCAACTCTTTTCAGTTTCTTGAGGGGGATTAGGCTTTGTCGTGCCCTCTTCATGACTGTCTTGGTATGCTTGGACCATGTTAGTTTGTTGGTGATGTGGACACCAAGGACCTTGAAGCTCTCAACCTGCTCCACTGCAGCCCCGTTGATGAGAATGGGGCGTTCTCTGTCCTCTTTTTCCTGTAGTTCACAATCATCTCCTTTGTCTTGATCACGTTGAGAGAGGTCTCTGACCTCCTCCCTATAGGCTGTTTCGTCGTTGTCGGTGATCTGGCCTACCACTGTGTCATCGGCAAACTTAATGTGTTGGAGTCGTGCCTGGCCATGCAGTCATGAGTGGAAAGGGAGTACAGGAGGGGACTGAGCACGCACCCCTGAGGGGCCCCTGTGTTGAGGATCAGCGTGGAAGATGTGTTGTTACCTACCCTTACCACCTGGGGGTGGAGCGCCAGGATGTCCAGGATCCATTTTCAGAGGGAGGTGTTTAGTCCCAGGGTCTCCAGCTTATTGATGAGCTTTTGAGGGCACTATGGTGTTGAACGCAGAGCTGTAGTCAATGAATAGCATTCTCACATAGGTGTTCCTTTTGTCCAGGTGGGAAAGGGCAGTGTGGAGTGCAATAGAGATTGTATCATCTGTGGATCTGTTGGGGCGGCATGCAAATTGGAGTGGGTCTAGGGTTTCTGGGATGATGGTGTTGATGTGAGCCATGACCAGCCTTTCAAAGCGCTTCATGGCTGCAGACGTGAGTGCTTCTGGTCAGTAGTAATTTAGGCAGGTTACCTTAGTGTTTTTGGGCACAGGGACTTTAGTGGTCTGCTTAAAACATGTTGGTATTACAGACTCGGACAGGGAGAGTTTGAAAATGTCAGTGAAGACACTTGCCAGTTGGTCAGCGCATGCTTGCAGTACACGTCCTGGTAATCCGTCTGGCCCTGCGGCCTTGTGAATGTTGACCTGTTTAAAGGTTATACTCACATCGGCTGCGGAGAGCGTGATCATACAGTCTTCCGGAACAGCTGGTGCTCTCATGCATGTTTCAGTGTTATTTGCCTCGAAATGATCATAGAAGTAGTTTAGCTCGTCTGGTAGGATCGTTTCACTGGGCAGCTCTCGGCTGTGCTTCCCTTTGTAGTCTATAATGGTTTTCAAGCCCTGCCACATCCGACGAGCGTCAGAGCCGGTGTTGTACGATTCGATCTTTGTCTTGTATTGACGCTTTGCCTGTTTGATTGTTTGTCGGAGGGCATAGCAGGATTTCTTATAAGCTTCCGTGTTAGAGTCCCGCTCCTTGAAAGTGGCAGCTCTAGCCTTTAGCTCAGTGCAGATACTGCCTGTAGTCCATGGCTTCTGGTTGGGGTATGCACGTACGGTCACTGTGGGGACGATGTCATTGATGCACTCATTGATGAAGCCAATGACCGATGTGGTGTACTCCTCAATGACATCGGAGGAATCACGGAACATATTCAGTCTGTGCTAGCAAAACAGTCCTGTAGCTTAGCATCTGCTTCCTCTGACCACTTTTTTATTGCTCTAGTCACGGGTGCTTCCTGCTTTAATTTTTGCTTGTAAGTAGGAATCAGGAGGATAAAATTATGGTCAGATTTGCCAAATAGAGGGCGTTGGAGAGCTTTGTACACATCTCTGTGTGTGGAGTAAAGGTGGTCCAGAGTTTTTATTCCTCTGGTTGCTCATTTAACATGTTGATAGAAATTTGGTTAAATGGATTTAAGTTTTGCTGCATTAAAGTCTACCCTTGTTTTTCTATCTCAGCTCAAGTGTAGAAGTTGTTTTGGTGGAGTGAGTACCATCACATATCAGAGTTTTAGAATATTATTACAATACATTCTGTTCCCCAGAAGATGAGCATGAGAAATGTTAGTCAGAGTAGCTAGCTATGATCAGAGAAAAGTTTGGTTTTCATACTGAATGTTTTGCCATTGCAGTCACACAAGGTAGTCATACATTCTGAACCTTTGTTAGTGAGGACCACATAAAAAGGATCTATGAAAATGGAGAAAGAATATAATCATTCATCTAAATCTCAGAGAAATAAAAGTGTAAGAGTTCCTTGTTTACAGAAGCACCCTGTGCCAGGGTTCCTTGTTTACAGAAGCACCCTGTGCCAGGATTCCTTGTTAACAGAAGCACCCTGTGCCAGGGTTCCTTGTTTACAGAAGCACCCTGTGCCAGGGTTCCTTGTTTACAGAAGCACCCTGTGCCAGGATTCCTTGTTAACAGAAGCACCCTGTGCCAGGGTTCCTTGTTTACAGAAGCACCCTGTGCCAGGGTTCCTTGTTTACAGAAGCACCCTGTGCCAGGGTTCCTTGGTTACAGAAGCACCCTGTGCCAGGGTTCCTTGGTTACAGAAGCACCCTGTCCCAGGGTTCCTTGTTTACAGAAGCACCCTGTGCCAGGGTTCCTTGGTTACAGAAGCACCCTGATCCAATGATTACTGTGCCAGAGTTTCTGAAATAACAACAGACATTTGGCAAGGTCAGAGATATTGATTTTAGGAAATGAAGAAGGGTATTAGCATATGTGATATAACCAGACTTGTTTTGTGTCTGTGAAAGACGTACAGGGCCCTTGGGAACTGAGCATCAATCAGTTATGTATGTGGTTAGAATATTTACACCAAAGCTTCAGCCAAGTTAATCATGTGAGCCTCTCGACTTCTCATGTCAGCTGAACCCCAGTCCACCATTAAGCTATTAATTTAAACCAAAACTCTATGGTAGGATCCGTATTTGGTTTCTGTGTGCAGAAGCAGCTGTGTGGACTTGTACTTAGTAAATGAGAACACAGAGAAAGCAGAAGGGCACAGGGGTTCAGATCTCTGAGGAGACACTTCACATCAGGAGAAAAGTATTTAATTATATTGGTTTCAATCAATATCTATTTGTGCAGGATGGATGGATGATGTAAAACATGGAGGCAATTTAAGCTGCTCTCGATAATGGAGAGAGAGCCAAGCAACTAGGAATTGATATGAGCTGTTGATCGAAGAGCATGGTTTTGACGTGGTGCCACAGTTCTCAGTTCAGCCTATGGTCCTTGTTGTTATAGTGGTGTGATAAAATATATATATGTATTTTTTTTAATCAAATTGTATTTTTCACATGCGCCGAATACAATAAGTTTAGACTTTACAGTGAAATACTTACTTACGAGCCCTTTCCCACCAATGCAGTTTAAAAAGTATGAAAATTAACAAATAGATCAAATATAATAGTAACACAATAAAATAACACAATAAAATAACAATGACAAGGTTATATACAGGCTATATACAAGGAGTACCGGTACTTAGTCAGTGTACTGGGGTACGATGTAGTTGGGTGATTGAGGTAATATGTACATGTAGGTTTGGTTAGGTGATTGATTGAAGTACTCAGTACTAGAGGTCGACCGATTATGATTTTTCAACGCCGATACCGATACCGATTATTGGAGGCCCAAAAAAGCCGATACCGATTAATCGGCCGATTTAAAAAATGTTTTTATTTGTAATAATGACAATACTGAATGAACACTTATTTTAACTTAATATAATACATCAATAAAATCAATTTAGCCTCAAATAAATAATGAAACATGTTCAATTTGGTTTAAATAATGCAAAAACAAAGTGTTGGAGAAGAAAGTAAAAGTGCAATATGTGCCATGTAAGACGTTTAAGTTCCTTGCTCAGAACATGAGAACATATGAAAGCTGGTGGTTCCTTTTAACATGAGTCTTCAATATTCCCAGGTAAGAAGTTTTAGGTTGTAGTTATTATAGGAATTATAGGACTATTTCTCTCTATACGATTTGTATTTCATATACCTTTGACTATTGGATGTTCTTATAGGCACTTTAGTATTGCCAGTGTAACAGTATAGCTTCCATCCCTCTCCTCGCCGCTACCTGGGCTCGAACCAGGAACACATCGACAACAGCCACCCTCGAAGCAGCTTTACCCATGCAGAGCAAGGGGAACAACTACTCCAAGTGACGTTTGAAACGCTATTAGCGCGCACCCCGCTAACTAGCTAGCCATTTCACATCGGTTACACCAGCCTAATCTCAGGAGTTGATAGGCTTGAATTCATAAACAGCAGAGCTGCTTGCAAAACGGACGAAAGTGCTGTTTGAATGAATGCTTACGAGCCTGTTGGTGCCCACCATCGCTCAGTCAGACTGCTCTATCAAATCATAGACTTAATTATAACATAATAACACACAGAAATACGAGCCTTAGGTCATTAATATGGTTGAATCCGGAAACTATCATCTCGAAAACAAAACATTTATTATTTCAGTGAAATACGGAACCGTTACGTATTTTATCTAACGGGTGGCATCCATCAGTCTAAATATTCCTGTTACATTGCACAACCTTCAATGTTATGTCATAATTACGTAAAATTCTGGCAAATTAGTTCGCAATGAGCCAGGCGGCCCAAACTGTTGCATATACCCTGACTCTGCGTGCAATGAACGCAAGAGAAGTGACACAATTTCACCTGGTTAATATTGCCTGCTAACCTGGATTTCTTTTAGCTAAATATGCAGGTTTAAAAATATATACTTCTGTGTATTGATTTTAAGAAAGGCATTGATGTTTATGGTTAGGTACATGTTGGAGCAACGACAGTCCTTTTTTGCGAATGCGCACTGCATCGATTATATGCAACGCAGGACACGCTAGATAAACTAGTAATATCATCAACCATGTGTAGTTATAACTAGTGATTATGATTGATTGATTGATTGTTTTTTATAAGATACGTTTATTGCTAGCTAGCAACTTACCTTGGCTTCTTACTGAATTCACGTAACAGGCGGGCTCCTCGTGAGGCAGGTGGATAGAGCGTTGGACTAGTTAACCGTAAGGTTGCAAGATTGAATCCCCCGAGCTGACAAGGTAAAAATCTGTCGTTCTGCCCCTGAACAAGGCAGTTAACCCACTGTTCCTAGGCCGTCATTGAAATTAAGAATGTGTTCTTAACTGACTTGCCTAGTTAAATAAAGGTGTAAAAATATAAATACAATTTTTTTTTAAATCGGCAAAATCGGCGTCCAAAATTACCGATTTCCGATTGTTATGAAAACTTGAAATCGGCCCTAATTAATCGGCCATTCCGATTAATCGGTCGACCTCTACTCAGTACATGTAGGTAGGGGGTGAAAAGCAGAAAGTCCAGCTAGCTGTTTAACTGTTAAGCAGTCTTATGGCTTTGAGGTAGAATCTGTTCAGGAGCATTTTCGTGCCAGACTTGGCTCTTCGGTACTGCTTGTCGTGCGTTAGCAGAGAGAACAGACAGTGACTTGGGTGGCTGGAGTCTTTGATCCTTTTTAGGGTCTTCCTGGTATAGAGGTCCTGGATGACAGTGAGCTTGGCCCCACTGCTAACAGACACATTGTGCATTGTCCTATGTTTTATTCGTTTGCTTCTGGCTGTGTGGCATTCCCCCTTAGAGGGATAGCATAGCCATATTTAGATGTGCTCCCATAGCCACTTTTTGCCTGGCTGCGTTTGATACTGTTTGGGCCTTCATGTGTTTTTTTCATGTGTGTTTTTTGCTCTCATGAAAGGAAAACACAGGGCAAATCTCTCCCAGGCTCTCTGCTGCACCTCCTGGTGCTCAGCCTCACACAGATCAGCTGACAGAAGGAAGCATGTGCTCTGATCATCTGAGAAAGAAAGAGGAGGACTTGCCAAAGAGATGATTCACAAAAATACATGTTTCCTTCCCCTCTCTGCATCGCTTCCCACCCACTGTTTTTTTGTGTGTTTTTTGGTGGGGGCTATATTTTGGTTGAAAGTAACAGAAGTCATTTGGCAGTAGTTAGAGTACCCTCATTTGCAGCACTGTCAAATATTTTGTTTTTGGAAAAGCTTAAATTTAGAAAAATCTTTCTCTGCGATTTTGTGGTGCTTTGCCTCTGACATTAAATGCAGTGATGATTATACACAGTATTTCTGCTCGTGTCATGAAAATGATAGCATTTGGCTCTTGGCCAATCATGCAGCCTTCAATAAATTCTTATTTAGCCACTGAGCAGAAACATCTAGACTTTTCCCTGCCTGTCATAAGATGTAGATCACTAGCTGCTCCTAGCTGTGCTGCAGACTGGGTTGGGTTCAATCTGCAGTAGTTACACCATAGAATGAACAGTAGTGGGGCCTCCCATACATTTAGAAGGGAGGGGCCCTTTGCTCACAGACCTATTTTAGTCAATTTAATGTCACGCCCTGACCTTAGAGATTCTTTTTATGTCTCTATTTTGGTTTGGTCAGGGCGTGAGTTGGGGTGGGCATTCTATGTCTTGCATTCTATGTTAATTTTTCTATGCTTTCTATTTCTTTGTGTTTGGCCATGTGTGGTTCTCAATCAGAGGCAGCTGTCTATCGTTGTCTCTGATTGAGAACCATACTTAGGTAGCCTTTTTCCACCTGTGTGTTGTGGGTAGTTGTTTTCTGTTTTTTGTGTCTGCACAAGACAGAACTGTTTCGGTCGTTCTCTTTGTTGTTTTTTGTATTTCAGTGTTCAGTTTTTATTTAATAAATGATGAACACTTACCACGCTGCGCTTTGGTCACCTTCTTCTTCAGACGACCGTTACAGAACTACCCACCACCAAAAGAGGACCAAGCAGCATGGTTACCTGGAGAGTTGGACATGGGAGGAAATCCTGGAAGGCAAGGGACCGTGGGGACAGAGGAGTGAACATCGCAGTACTGAGGAGGCAGCTAGGAGAGGGGTCAAGGATTACACGGGAACACGGCTGGCAAGGAAGCCCGAGAGGCAGACACACGGGGAGATTGGCTGAGCCAGGTTGGAGACCTGAGCCAACTCCCTGTGCTTACCGTGGCGGGCGTCGTACTGGTCAGGCACCGTGTTATACGGTGGAGCGCACGGTGTCTCCAGTACGTGTTCTTAGCCCGGTGCGCTATATCCCAGCTCCTCGCATCGGCCGGGCTAGAGTGGGCATCGAGCCAGGACGGAGTGTGCCAGCCCTACTCTCCAGACCTCCAGAACGTCTCTACGGCCCAGGATATCCTGCGCCGGCTCTGCGCACTGTGTCTCCAGTGCGTCTGCACAGCCCAGTGCGTCCTGTGCCTGCGTCCTGAGCCTGCGCCCCGTACGTGCCGGGCCAAAGTCACCATCCAGCCAGGACAGGTTGTGCAGGCTCTTAGCTCGAGACCTCCAGTGAGCCTCCACGGCCCAGTGTATCCGGTGCCTCGGCCATGGAAGAGGCCTCCTGCATGTCTCCCCAGCCTGGGGAGTCCTGTGCCTGTGCTAAGCCCTAACCCTCCTGCATGTCTCCCCAGCCTGGTGAGTCGTGTGCCTTCTCCCAGAGCCAGGCCTCCTGTGTGTCTCTCCACTCCAGTGATGATCCATGGCACGAAGCCTCCAGTGATGATCCATGGCAAGAAGCCTCCAGTGATGATCCATGGCACGAAGCCTCCAGTGATGATCCATGGTAAGAAGCCTCCAGTGATGATCCATGGCAAGAAGCCTCCAGTGATGATCCATGGCACGAAGCCTCCAGTGATGATCCATGGCAAGAAGCCTCCAGTGATGATCCATGGCACGAAGCCTCCTGTGTGTCTCTCCACTCCAGTGACGCCCTTCAGTCCGGAGCCTCCAGCGACGATCCCCAGTCCGGAGCCTCCAGCGACGATCCCCAGTCCGGAGCCTCCAGCGTCGATCCCCAGTCCGGAGCCTCCAGCGTCGATCCCCAGTCCGGAGCCTCCAGCGACGATCCCCAGTCCAGAGCCTCCAGCGACGAACCCCAGTCCGGAGCCTCCAGCGACGATGAGTCCTGTCAGAGTCGCCCTCCTGTCCGGAGCTGCCAGAGTCGCCCTCCCGTCCGGGGCCCGCTGCAAGGGTCCCCAGTCCGGGGTCGGTGGCAAGGGTCCCCGCTCCAGAGGCGCCACCTAAGTGGGCCAAGCCTAAGGTGGAGCCACGCCACCGCGGATAGATGCCCATCCAGACCTTCCCCTATAGGTTTAGGTTTTGCGGCCGGAGTCCACACCTTTGGGGGGGTACTGTCACGCCCTGACCTTAGAGATCCTTTTTATGTCTCTATTTTGGTTTGGTCAGGGTGTGAGTTGGGGTGGGCATTCTATGTCTTGCATTCTATGTTCATTTTTCTATGCTTTCTATTTCTTTGTGTTTGGCCGTGTGTGGTTCTCAATCAGAGAATAAATGATGAACACTTACCACGCTGCGCTTTGGTCACCTTCTTCTTCAGACGACCGTTACATTTAACCTCATCGAGGTTTTCTAAAGATGACCTGGGTTAGGCTCACCGAAGCAGAACTACTGGATAATATCAGTATTTATAAGTGTATATTTACATAATTTTTTTGCATAGCAGATGCAAAACTTTTAGAACCATTCAGTCAGTGATTTTTGTTTTGGCAAACTGGACACTTTCACCGAAAATAAACACACGTTTTCCGTGTCCTAAATAAACACACGTTTTCCGTGTCCAAAATAAACATGTTTTACGTGTTTTAAATAAACATGTTTTACGTGTTGTAAATAAACATGTTTTACGTGTTGTAAATAAACATGTTTTACGTGTTGTAAATTAACATGTTTTACGTGTTGTAAATAAAAACGTTTTACGTGTTGTAAATTAACATGTTTTACGTGTTGTAAATTAACACGTTTTACGTGTTGTAAATTAACACGTTTTACGTGTTGTAAATAAACATGTTTTACGTGTTGTAAATTAACATGTTTTACGTGTTGTAAATTAACATGTTTTACGTGTTGTAAATAAACACGTTTTACGTGTTGTAAATAAACACGTTTTACGTGTTGTAAATAAACATGTTGTATATGGTGTAAATTAAGAGACCGGTTCTAATCAAGGAGACTGCATGTAGACCTATTCTCTGAATGGGGATAAGAGAGCTGTGACAATGGCAGTGGGCTCTGTGCGTGTTGGCAGTTCAGAGTTGTCCTCTGACACTCTCTGACCCCAGTGGATAAAAGCGGACATGTAAATTGCAGGGTGAATTCGCTGACTGACGAATGAAGCCCAATAATAGCTCTGCGGGTCGGGGAGAAGAGGATGAGTCCCATCTCTGTAACGTTAGTCCCATCTCTGTAACGTTAGTCCCATCTCTGTAACGTTAGTCCCATCTCTGTAACGTTAGTCCCATCGCTGTAACGTTAGTCCCATCGCTGTAACGTTAGTCCCATCGCTGTAACGTTAGTCCCATCTCTGTAACGTTAGTCCCATCTCTGTAACGTTAGTCCCATCTCTGTAACGTTAGTCCCATCTCTGTAACGTTAGTCCCATCTCTGCTCGAGGCTTTATTTCAGTCTTTCTCGCTCTCTTTCTCTCTCTCTCTCTCGCTTTCTCTCGCTCTCTCTCTATCGCTTTCTCTTTCTCTCTCTTTCTCTTTCTCTCTCTCTATCTCTTTCTCTCTCTTTCCCTTTCTCTCTCTCTCTTTCCCTTTCTCTTTCTCTCTCTCTCTATTGCTTTCTCTTTCTCTATCGCTTTCTCTCTCTTTCCCTTTCTCTTTCTCTCGCTCTCTATCGCTTTCTCTCTTTCCCTTTCTTTCTCTCTCTCTCTTTCCCTTTCTCTTTCTCTCTCTCTCTATTGCTTTCTCTTTCTCTCTCTATCGCTTTCTCTCTCTTTCTCTTTCTCTTTCTCTATCGCTTTCTCTCTCTTTCTCTTTCTCTTTCTCTTTCTCTCTCTCTCTCTCTCTCTATCGCTTTCTCTCTCTTTCTCTTTCTCTCTCGCTTTCTCTCTCTTTCCCTTTCTCTTTCTCTATTGCTTTCTCTTTCTCTCTCTCTCGCTTTCTCTCTCTCTATCGCTTTCTCTTTCTCTCTCTCTTTATCGCTTTCTCTTTCTCTCTCTCTCTCTCTTTCCCTTTCTCTTTCTCTCTCTTTCCTCCATCTCTTTCAGTGGGATTTATTGTGTAATAACCAGGGTGCTTCAGCTCCACAGTCACCGTGGCATGCACCAGGGAGGGCAGAGCAACCTCCCCCCTCCTCCCTTGGGTCATGGCAGCTCCATTCATCCTGGGGGAGGAGGAGGAGGAGCTGGGCTGAGAAAGGAGAGGAGGAAATATGTGGCAGGAGAGGAGAGTAGCAGGGTAGGCTGTGGATGAATATGGTGAGGTGTCCCATGGGGCGAAACTAGAGAAAGTTGTCAGGGATATGTGGAGGAGAGATATGTCCCATGGGACCGAACTAGAGAAAGTTGTCAGGGATATGTGTTAAAGGTTACTATTCTTCACTTTTGAAGCACCGACTTTGTCCCAATATCCTATCTAGCCTGCTATTTAGTATGCATGGCCAAAACATAATTTAGTAGTGTGGAAATGTAGCCTAGATATTGGTTTACGGAGACCAGCAGTACACATCTTGAAGTGGTCAGTGGCGCTAACCCTTTTGTATCTCTCCTTCTGAAGGAGAGCATCAGTCCCTGTGACTCCTCTGATATTCTACATGTAGAACCTCCTCAGGCTCCTCTTATAGAGCTGTGGGCTGATATTATACATGTAGAACCTCCTCAGGCACCTCTTATAGAGCTGTGGGCTGATATTCTACATGTAGAACCTCCTCAGGCAGCTCTTATAGAGCTGTGGGCTGATATTCTACATGTAGAACCTCCTCAGGCACCTCTTATAGAGCTGTGGGCTGATATTCTACATGTAGAACCTCCTCAGGCACCTCTTATAGAGCTGTGGGCTGATATTCTGCATGTAGAACCTCCTCAGGCACCTCTTATAGAGCTGTAGGCTGATATTCTACATGTAGAACCTCCTCAGGCACCTCTTATAGAGCTGTGGGCTGATATTCTACATGTAGAACCTCCTCAGGCACCTCTTATAGAGCTGTGGGCTGATATTCTGCATGTAGAACCTCCTCAGGCACCTCTTATAGAGCTGTAGGCTGATATTCTACATGTAGAACCTCCTCATGCACCTCTTATAGAGCTGTGGGCTGATATTCTACATGTAGAACCTCCTCAGGCACCTCTTATAGAGCTGTGGGCTGATATTCTACATGTAGAACCTCCTCAGGCACCTCTTATAGAGCTGTGGGCTGATATTCTACATGTAGAACCTCCTCAGGCACCTCTTATAGAGCTGTAGGCTGATATTCTACATGTAGAACCTCCTCAGGCACCTCTTATAGAGCTGTGGGCTGATATTCTACATGTAGAACCTCCTCAGGCACCTCTTATAGAGCTGTGGGCTGATATTCTGCATGTAGAACCTCCTCAGGCACCTCTTATAGAGCTGTAGGCTGATATTCTACATGTAGAACCTCCTCATGCACCTCTTATAGAGCTGTGGGCTGATATTCTACATGTAGAACCTCCTCAGGCACCTCTTATAGAGCTGTGGGCTGATATTCTACATGTAGAACCTCCTCAGGCACCTCTTATAGAGCTGTGGGCTGATATTCTGCATGTAGAACCTCCTCATGCACCTCTTATAGAGCTGTAGGCTGATATTCTACATGTAGAACCTCCTCAGGCTCCTCTTATAGAGCTGTGGGCTGATATTCTATATGTAGAACCTCCTCAGGCTCCTCTTATAGAGCTGTGGGCTGATATTCTGCATGTAGAACCTCCTCAGGCACCTCTTATAGAGCTGTGGGCTGCTGACAATGTGGCTCAGATAGAGACTGAGAGCTTCTACCTCCCTCCCTCCCCACCTGCTGTCCTCTCTCCCTACTTCCCTCCCTCCCTCCCTACTGCCCTCCCTCCCTTCCTACTGCCCTCCCTCCCCCCTACTGCCTTCCCTCCCTCCAGACAACCCAAGCCAAGGACAAATCGCCTTAAATTTACAGTTTTATTTAGAGCCAGCTGAATGGAATTCTTTACCAATCCATATTTCTCAGGCAAAAAGTCAATCCACCTTCAAGAAAAAAATAAAATATCTAATGTGATAGACCATATGACTGGACAGGAAATATAAAGAACATCTAATGTGACAGACCATATGACTGGACAGCAAATAAAAAGCATCAACTGAATGTTAAATGTGTTTCCTGTCAGGTATTTTAATTATCTGTATTGTGTACTTGTTGAATGTTTGTGAAGTCTTGATTGTGGTTGTTTGTAATGTCTTGTTAATTGGTGTTGGACTCCAGGAAGATTAGCTAGCGTTACGGCGTTAGCTAATGGGGATGCTAATAAAAATGACAAAATGACAAATTACCTACTGCCCTCCCTCCCTTCCTCCCTACAGCCCTCCCTCCCTACTGCCTTCCCTCCCTCCCTACTGCCTTCCCTTCCTCCCTCCCTACAGCCCTACCTCCCTGCTGCCCTCCCTCCATCCCTCCTTCCCTCTCTCCTTCCCTCTCTCTCTCCCTCCTTACCCTCTCTCTCTCCCTCTGCCTCCTCCCTGTGGGAATGACTCACATTGTAGCTAGCTTGTATAACATGCAGTAACATTGGGGCAGGGTGCGAAGGGGAGCGCAGGCTAGCACAGCACAGTGAGTCAGCCCGGAGCCAGGAGGAGACTCTGTGACACAGAGTGCACACACAGTAGAGAGATGGACACAGGCATGAGCATATTCAGGGCCAGACACTGTTACAAACACATGCAGTACACAAAGTAACCTCTAAATGACAGTGACATAGTTATAGTCGAAGATCCGTTTCATGTAGGTCATTGCCTATACAAATACATTAATATGAAATGAATAGTCAGATTTTGCACTTTTTAGAATGTTGGTTGTGTTTTGTGTTCATTGTTCAACAGTGTGTGTAGTGTTTATTAGTCCTATCAGATAGGCAGAATCCCTGCTGCATGTTACAATTCTAATCAGAGGCTGAGATTTTCACACGGGTTCCCATGAGATCTTAATTCCTCACCTCAGTCAGTGTGTAATTCCTCACCTCAGTCAGTGGGTATTTCCTCACCTCAGTCAGTGTGTATTTCCTCACCTCAGTCAGTGTGTATTTCCTCACCTCAGTCAGTGTGTATTTCCTCACCTCAGTCAGTGTGTAATTCCTCACCTCAGTCAGTGTGTAATTCCTCACCTCAGTCAGTGTGTATTTGCCGTTAGAGACGTGGCCTGGTGATTGAGCCATGGCTCTGCTGAACCCTAAACCAGTCAGGTCTGTCCCATGTCTGCTGAGATTGTACTGTAGGTAGTAAATCGGTTTGGAAATTCGTTCTATCTTTTCTATTTAGTGGATTCTTTCCTTCCCTGCTGTGGAGGGGTGGGCTGGGATTATCCCTGCATGGCTGAGCAGGAGGCAGGATGGAAGGATGTGGGGATGCGGGCTGTGGGAGGTCAGGCCGAATCAGGGACTGGAGAACCAGACACATGCAGCAGATGCTTCTCTTCTCCACATGTCACCCATATGGGAGGAACTCTGAGCTTTCGAGAAAACCTCAACACTCCCCATTCACAAACAAATAATGCTAGGATTTTAGTACCGTAGTGTCTTACTTCTCAGGTGATCAGGTTAACCAGGTCTGTAAATGCACTGCAGTGCATCATCTGTAGAGAGAAGCTTCGAGGTAAGTTGACTAGTTTGATTGGTTGGAAGGAGGAGATGCTACGCAGACTCCTTGGGAAATAACAATAACCGTGACCTCACTCATTAATGTCATTGACTTTATTTACCTCACCTCCCTTGCCAAGTTCCCGAAGGCGCAGCAGTCTAAGGCACTACAACTCAGTCCTAGAGGCGTCACTACAGACCTGGTTCGATTCCAGGCTGTATCACAACTGGCTGTGATTGGGAGTCCCATAGGGAGGGCCCAGCATTGTCCGGGTTAGGGTTTTGCCGGGGTAGGCCGTCATTGTAAATAAAAATGTGTTCTTAAATGACTTGCCTAGTTGAAATAAAAATAAAACATGTTTGCTGACTAGATTCTGACATGCAAAGTTGGACCCTTACTGCTAATGTGGGACTCCAGCTGTATCAGTCTCTCTGAACCTGGGAGTCAGTCTAGATGTTGGCAGAACAGGTTTACTCAGGTGTGCAATGAATTACTTGTTTTCAGCAGGAGAGGAGTGAGGAGGAGTTATTTTGAGACTTTGGGGACAGTATGCTCTGTTACCTGCGGGGTCCACCGGTAAAGATCTGTCTGTCTAGACTCTAGACTCCCCCATGAGCCCTCGCTCCACGCCATAGATCCAGCAGCTCGCCTCGCTGCCCACATGAAAAAATACTACAGTTTACAATACGAATACTAATATACTTACTATAGAATTCTATAGTCAACTGTAATATACTGTAGAATACCTCACACTGTAGTATCCATCGATCATGTGTAGTACTTACTATAGAATGTTGTAGTATTCTGTTGAATACAGTATTATCCGGAGTAAAAAACACTGTAGTAAATACTAACCCCAGTCCTACCTACCTACAGGTTATGGAACATTAACTCTTAGTATTTCTCCAGTAGGGTTCCTGAAGGAGAATGTCTCTACTTCAATGTCAAAGATAATAAATCAAAAAGACTATAATAAATATTAGAGCATACTACAGTAATGTCCTCAAAAAAACTACAGCAAATACTACAGTATACTACAATCCACAAAAACACTACATGCATTATTATAGTATATAAACTCGTCCCTTTTTCAGGACCCTGTCTTTTAAAGATAATTCGTAAAAATCCAAATAACTTCACAGATCTTCATTGTAAAGGGTTTAAACACTGTTTCCCATGCTTGTTCAATGAACCATAAACAATTAATGAACATGGAACGGTCGTTAAGACACCAACAGCTTACAGGCGGTAGGCAATTAAGGTCACAGTTACGAAAACTTAGGACACTAAAGAGGCCTTTCTAATGACTCTGAAAAACACCAAAAGAAAGATGCCCAGGGTCATTAGGGTCAGTCCTAAGCTCATTTGCGTGAACGTGCCTTAGGCATGCTGCAAGGAGGCATGAGGACTGCAGATGTGGCCAGGGCAATAAATTACAATGTCCGTACTGTGAGACGCCTAAGACAGAGCTACAGGGAGACAGGACGGACAGCTGATCATCCTCTCAGTGGCAGAACACGTGTAACAACACCTGCACAGTATCGGTACATCCGAACATCACACCTGCGGGACAGGTACAGGATGGCAACAACAACTGCCCGAGTTACACCAGGAAGGCACAATCCCTACACCAGTGCTCAGACTGTCCGCAATAGGCTGAGAGAGGCTGGACTGAGGGCTTGTAGGCCTGTTGTAAGGCAGGTCCTCACCAGACATCACCGGCAACAACGTTGCCTATGGGCACAAACCCACCATCGCTGGACTAGAGAGGACTTGCAAAAAGTGCTCTTCACTGATGAGTAGCGGTTTTGTCTCACCAGGGGTGATGGCCGGATTCACGTTTATCGTCGAAGGAATGAGCGTTACACCGAGGCCTGTACTCTGAAGCGGGATCGAGGTGGAGGGTCCGTGATGGTCTGGGGTCGGTGTGTCACAGCATCATTGGACTGAGCTTGTTGTCATTGCAGGCAATCTCAACGCTGTGCGTTACAGGGAAGACACCCTCCTCTCTCATCTGGTACCCTTCCTGCAGGCTCATCCTGACATGACCCTCCAGCATGACAATGCCACCAGCCATACTGCTCGTTCTGTGGAAGACAGGAATGTCAGTGTTCTGCCATGGCCAGCGAAGAGCCCGGATCTCAATCCCATTGAGCACGTCTGGGACCTGTTGGATCGGAGGGTGAGGGCTAGGGCCATTCCCCCCAGAAATGTCCGGGAACTTGCAGGTGCCTTGGTGGAAGAGTGGGGTAACATCTCACAGCAAGAACTGACAAATCTGGTGCAGTCCATGAGGAGGAGATGCACTGCAGTACTTAACTTCTTTGGGCTGCAAGCCCGAAGCCGGGCACAATATGACAACAGCCACTTCAAGTGCAGGGCGCGAAATTCAAAATATATTTTTTAGAAATATTTAACTTTCACACATTAACAAGTCCAATACAGCATATGAAAGATAAACATCTTGTGAATCCAGCCAACATGTCCGATTTTTTAAATGTTTTACAGCAAAAACACCACATATATTTATGTTAGCTCACCACCAAATACAAAAAAGGACAGACATTTTTCACAGCACAGGTAGCATGCACAAAGCTAACCTAACTAACCAAGAACCAACCAAACTAACCAAGAAACAACTTCATCAGATGACAGTCTTATAACATGTTATACAATAAATCTATGTTTTGTTCGAAAAATGTGCATATTGGAGGTATAAATCAGTTTTACATTGCAGCTACCATCACAGCTACCGTCACAAATAGGACCGAAGCAGCCAGAGTAATTACAGACACCAACGTCAAATACCTAAATACTCATCATAAAACATTTCTGAAAAATCGATGGTGTATAGCAAATTAAAGACAAACATCTTGTGAATCCAGCCAATATTTCCGATTTTTTAAAGTGTTTTACAGCGAAAACACAATATAGCATTATATTAGCTTACTACAATAGCCTACCACACTACCGCATTCATTCATCAAGGCACGTTAGCGATAGCAATAGGCACGTTAGCGATAGCGAATAAACCAGCAAAAGATATATCATTTTTGACTAACCTTGATAAGCTTCATCAGATGACAGTCCTATAACATCAGGTTATACATACACTTATGTTTTGTTCGAAAATGTGCATATTTAGAGCTGAAATCAGTGGTTATACATTGTGCTAACGTAGCATCTTTTTCCCAGAATGTGCAGATATTTTTATGACACTCAACTATTCTGACCAAATAACTATACATAAACGTTACTAAAAAATACATGTTGTATAGGAAATGATAGATACACTAGTTCTTAATGCAATCGCCGTGTTAGAATTCTAAAAATAACTTCATTACGACATCCAGCTTAGGTATAGCAAGAGAGTACCCAAAATCTGGGCGCAAACAACTATTTCACATGTTCGACAGATATATGAAATAGCATCTTAAAATGGGTCCTACTTTTGATGATCTTTTATCAGAATGTTGTACAAGGGGTCCTTTGTCCAGAACAATCGTTGTTTGGTTTTAGAATGTCCTCTTCTCCAGTCAATTAGCACGGAAAGCTAGCAAAGTAGCGCGAAGCGCTCCTTCCTGAACAAAGGCACACAACGCAACACGCCTAACGTCCCGAATAAATTTCAATAATCTAATAAAACTATATTGAAAAAACATACTTTACGATGATATTGTCACATGTATCAAATAAAATCAAAGCCGGAGATATTAGTCGTCTATAACGGCAGCTTTTCAGAAGGCAAAACCAGGTCCCTTCACGCGCTCTCCAGAAAACAGGAAACTGGTGACACGTCATACAAAGAGCTTTTATTCGACCCCAGATCAAGTTATACACTCCATTTCTTCTCTCACTGCCTGTCGACATCTAGTGGAAGACGTATGAAGTGCATCTATACTAATAAATATCAAGGACATTTATAGGCAGGGCCTAGAACAGAGCATCGATTTCAGATTTTCCACTTCCTGTCAGGAAGTTTGCTGCAAAATGAGTTCTGTTTTACTCAC
This sequence comes from Salvelinus namaycush, assembly GCF_016432855.1. Classification (NCBI taxonomy): domain Eukaryota; kingdom Metazoa; phylum Chordata; class Actinopteri; order Salmoniformes; family Salmonidae; genus Salvelinus; species Salvelinus namaycush. The sequence goes on along the minus strand of NC_052318.1, from coordinate 6,725,869 downwards.
AGATATAATTCAAACGGTTTTAGAAACTAGAGAGTGTTTTCTATCCAATAGTAATAATAATATGCATATTGTACGAGCAAGAATTGAGTACGAGGCCGTTTGAAATGGGCACCTTTTATCCAGGCTACTCAATACTGCCCCTGCAGCCCAAAGAGGTTAATGCAGCTGGTGGCCACACCAGATACTGACTGTTACTTTTGATTTTGACCCCCCCTTTGTTCAGGGACACATTATTCAATTTATGTTAGTCACATGTCTGTGGAACTTGTTCAGTTTATGTCTCAGTTGTTGAATCTTGTTATGTTCATACAAACATTTACACATGCCAAGTTTGCTGAAAATAAACGCAGTTGACAGTGAGAGGACGTTTCTTTTTTTGCTGAGTTTACTACAGTCTTTTAAAAGAGTATTTATACTATAGTTTACTGTAAATACTATAGTATATGTCGTGTCTTTGGCTATGCCGGATTAAGTGATATGACATGCTATTCTATAAAATCGTTTCTCCGTAATTAATATTACCTGATTGAGCTAATCATGTAAATGTAATTAACTAGAGAGACAGGGCAACACGAAATAATATTTAGAGAGCTGTTATCTTCCGAATAAACTCTTAAAGACCTAGTAATATTTTACATCAATAGCAGTCAATATTAATCGTCACCTTAATTTAGTCTCATCTGAAAGTTGTAAATTCTTGGTTATCTTCACGAACCCTGGCTAACAAGTTGAATCAGCAATACAAAATTGGGTTGAATTATTTATTCACTAAATACCTAACTAATCACACAGAATTACATATACACAGAATGAATCATACCTTGATTACAAATGACGTCATAAAGGAAAACGTCCCTAGCGGGCGGAACAGATATATGACACAAAAGAAAAAGGGGGCTGGGTTTGAGTGAAAGAGCGTGAAGACTTGAGGAACAAAGGTACCAGCCATGCTATCGTAAATACAGTATCTTATGCATTCTAAATTACCGCCCATTTGGAAAAGGAAAAATCAATACATTTTTACTCTGAGCTGCGCTTCGGTAGGTTGGTGGTAGATGGAAGGCCGTGTTGCCCAACCGAGTCCTTTGTCCTTTGAAGAATGTCTCTGGTGGTAAATTGGATAGGTTGTAGTAACGTCGTTGTGTGGTAGACGGGATACTCTGTCTGTTCTTTCCTAGCCCACGTTTGCAGCTGCTGTTGCTAACTCAACGGCTAGGAGGTATCACTTCTGTAGTGAATAAGAGTTCAACGTTCATACCATTCGCAACCAAAGCTCACGCTGAGGTTGGCTTAGTTCTGTAGTTGACATGTTAGTCCTTTTAACGCAAAAGGCTGCAGACCTCACGTACTTGGAACAGGCGGTTATATTGTCGTCAAGGCTTTATATAGGAAGGGAGAGGAGGACGTGTTTGAAAAGTTTTATAACCCATGTTTCTTCACAGGGGCGGGCCACTGATTGAGCAGAGCCCTAACCTTATGAAAACCAAAATCTCTCATTTGGAAGCTAAAATTACATTTCATCTCTTCAACAATAATTTTATATTCAAACATTTCAATTGAACAACAATTCCATGTGACCCCGATAACTACAATGTGCAGACTTTCCACTGTAGAGTTTATGTCATTCTATCATTGATCAGAATGTCTCAGATGACAACCAACTGACATCATATTCATTAAGTACCACAGCATATGATCAATTGGTCAGATTACCAGAATATAGTTCATTTCCCCCCACCTTCTGATGTTCCCAGAATCTCTATGTTAACCAAATGTCACATCAGTAGGGTAGAGAGAGGAAAAAGGGGGGGAGAGGTATTTATGACTGTCATAAACCTACCCCCAGGCCAACGTCATGACATATACTACAGCATACTACACTAAATACTACAATATACTATAGTAAATACTGCTACAGTAAAGTCCGCAAAAACACTACAGTATAGCATTTATACCATGGTCTACTCTAGTATGTTTTTAATGTGGATGTGTTGTCATGCTAACAACAGAGACCAGTTTTGATTCAGACAGGAGGCATTTCCTTTCACCCCAGCACGGTTTGGGGAAACTTTTCTGCCTCTGCAGTCGCCTCAACAGCAGGGCTCTGTCTTTTTTCTGCCTCTCTGCAGTCGCCTCAACAGCAGGGCTCTCTGTCTTTTTTCTGCCTCTCTGCAGTCGCCTCAACAGCAGGGCTCTCTGTCTTTTTTCTGCCTCTCTGCAGTCGCCTCAACAGCAGGGCTCTCTGTCTTTTTTCTGCCTCTCTGTAATCGCCTCAACAGCAGGGCTCTCTGTCTTTTTTCTGCCTCTCTGCAGTCGCCTCAACAGCAGGGCTCTCTGTCTTTTTTCTGCCTCTCTGCAGTCGCCTCAACAGCAGGGCTCTTTTTTTGATGCTGCTGATCCCTCTCTCTGTCTCTGGAAGCGCCTTTTCCTCACCTGCTTAGAGCTCGGATACAGCCGGATACAGCCATCTGTATCTGTCAGCATGCCATAAAGCAGAGGACTTTGTAAGCAGAGAGAGAAATACGGTGCTGCTGTTTCTGCCTTCCTGGCTGTACTTCCTGGTACTTCACTTTAGAGATGTTTTATTGCTATCAGATGTATTTGTTGTTGATTTCTGTGTCCTGCTGAGGAGGAGGTCATGCTATTGGCCAACAGGAACAAACCAACCTACATGGGGAGTTGACTTTGTTTGTTTTGTGACCCGCTCCAGCACTGTGTGTCTCATCTCTTTACAGAGATGACAGAGATTACAGATCTTTACAGAGATTACCCTTGCCACCCCTGCCTGGTATCGACGGTCTGACTCATGCCTCTGTCTGCCACCCAGCAGTGTGCAACACCAGGCGAGCTGACTGACTGACCTGCTTTCTCCAGATGCACTGTGGGGCTGTGGTCTCAGAGAGAGAGAGAGAGAGACTTCTACAGAGCTCCCAGATACAGACTGGCCACACTCACTGATGCCTCATGTATTCTGGCCCATTTCCACATACAGCTCCCCATTCTCCTCTCACACTGCTGGTGCTGCACCCGGCCCATAGCCTGGGCCACTCATCCATGCTAAAGAGGGATTTACACCCAGGGCCGACCAGGCCATGCATGGCAGACAGGCAGTCAGACAGCGTGGGCCCACAACATCATGTCAGATATGGGCTGTTGTGGGCTGTGATGAATCATAAACCTACAAGATTACAGGAAGGGTTAGAATGTGGGTCACTGGGTCAGGGGTGGGGGAGGGGGATAGCAGTCATGGAAAAGGGATTTGATGCTGATGGTGAAAGTGCATTTGGAGAGCGGTTGACACGCACTGAAACGGAATGTTGTGATGTGAATCATAGAGCGACCCTAATCTCCGGATTGACAGCTGAGAAGTGGTGAGTAATGAGGACTGGCTGGGAATGCGCATCATGTGAATCTCTCAATAAAGTTTGTTAAACATAAAGTTGTTTTACAAATGTAATGCCAATGTGTCTTCTTCTCCTCAGTCTTTCTCTCCACATAGTTAAACACTTTAACACAACGTCGCCTTCTAATCCTACCCCCGGTGTGGTCAATGTAGCTAAGATTAGTGTCCTGGCCGGTACACTCTGCTGATTTCCCCTAACACTACACTTTGTCCTGATGAATCTGTATCTGGGAGCTCTGTAGGAGGCACTCCCTCTCTCTTGCTCTCTCTCTCTCTCTCTCTCTCTCTCTCTGTCTCTCTCTCTCTCTCTCTCTCTCGCTCTCTCGCTCTCTCTGACCACAGCCCTACCTGCCTGACTGCCGCTCTCTCTGTCAAATGAGCCTGTCTGCACAGATGACAGAGTTGCTGTGGAGAAACAACAGTCCCAGTCATTTCGCCTCATTCTCTACCTCTCTATGGAGGCTACTGCTGCTGCTTCTGTTGCTGTGAGAATACCAATTATAGTAATAGTCTGTCTGCAACACAATAAACACCAACGTCAGCTGGACTGTGTGTGTATGACACCTTGATTTAAAACCATTCCCGCAATGATCTAAAATTCAAACAAGTTTTGTCCTAGTTTTTAGATGCTGCCTCAACATATTGACCAAATTGTATGATTTATCACTCATTGATATTCCTGGCTCTGCCAAGCTGAGATGGAAAGGAGAGAGAAAATTGCCTTGTCGCCTGTTTAAACATCTGCCAGCATCTGCTAGGTGAACATAGTAGAATACAATATGCCTTGTGGTCTGTCAGCTCATCATTATATGAAACAAAACCATTCAAATGTCTAACTTCCTCAGGGTTATTTGGGGTCATTGGTATGGATTTGTTATGCTTATACAGGGTGTGTGTGTGTGTGTGTGTGTGTGTGTGTGTGTGTGTGTGTGTGTGTGTGTGTGTGTGTGTGTGTGTGTGTGTGTGTGTGTGTGTGTGTGTGTGTGTGTGTGTGTGTGTGTGTGTGTGTGTGTGTGTGTGTGTATGCTGGTGTCCAGTTCTGCTTGCTTTGTCAGCTGAAAACCGATACTTACAAAGAGAAAAAAATCCCATCTTTAGTTTCATCTGGATTTAGAGGATCAAAGCATGGCATGTACCCTTTTTAAAATAACATGACATTTATTTTATTTGACATATTTGCAATTTCTTTTCCGGTCCCCCACATATCTTGTAGACACTACTGATTGGGGGGAAAAATATAGTCAGTTACATATCGGGATATTATTTTTGACGATATATCACAATATTAGTTTTGACAATATTGCATTTTAATTTTTGCGCTACTTGGCTGTACTTGCATCAAAACACCAGTATTTTTACCTCATAGTTTGTTCTCGGTTTCTTTTTAAATAGGGAGCCAATGTGTTTTGAGCACCATAACTGATCAAAACAATTTCTCATGGCTCTCTCTGGTCCCTCTGCAGCAGACATATAGTGAGCAGCATGTTTGGAACATCAAAACGCAATAAAATCACAGTATAGAATCACACTACATATAGAATCACACTACACGTATAGAATCACACTACACCGTATAGAATCACACTACACCGTATAGAATCACACTACACCGTATAGAATCACACTACACCGTATAGAATCACACTACACAGTATAGAATCACACTACACAGTATAGAATCACACTACACATATAGAATCACACTACACCTATAGAATCACGCTACACATATAGAATCACACTACATATAGAATCACACTACACGTATAGAATCACACTATACATATAGAATCACACTACATATAGAATCACACTACACGTATAGAATCACACTACACATATAGAATCACACTACACATATAGAATCACACTACATACAGAATCACACTACACCTATAGAATCACGCTACACATATAGAATCACACTTCATATAGAATCACACTACACATACAGAATCACACTACACAAATAGAATCACACTACACATATAGAATCACACTACACATATAGAATCACACTACACATATAGAATCACACTATACATATAGAATCACACTATACATATAGAATCACACTATACATATAGAATCACACTCCATATATAATCACTATACATACAGAATCACAATACACATATAATCACACTACATATAGAATCACTATATATACAGAATCACACTACACATATAGAATCACGCTACACATATAGAATCACACTTCATATAGAATCACACTACACATACAGAATCACACTACACATATAGAATCACACTACACATACAGAATCACACTACACATATAGAATCACACTTCATATAGAATCACACTACATATAGAATCACCATACATATAGAATCACACTACACATATAGAATCACACTACACATATAGAATCACACTAAACATATAGAATTACTATACATATAGAATCACTACATATAGAATCACACTACACATATAGAATCACACTACACACATAGAATCACACTACACATATAGAAATACTATACATATAGAATCACACTAAACATATAGAATCACACTACACACATAGAATCACACTACACATATAGAAATACTACACATATAGAAATACTACACATATAGAATCACACTACATATAGAATCACACTACACATATAGAAATACGACACATATAGAATCACACTACACATATAGAATCACACTACACATATAGAATCACACTAAACATATATAATTACTATACATATAGAATCACACTACATATAGAATCACACTAAACATATAGAATCACACTACATATAGAATCACACTACACATATAGAATCACACTAAACATATAGAATCACACTAAACATATATAATTACTATACATATAGAATCACTACATATAGAATCACACTACACATATAGAATCACACTACACACATAGAATCACACTACACATATAGAAATACTATACATATAGAATCACACTAAACATATAGAATCACACTACACACACAGAATCACACTACACATATAGAAATACTACACATATAGAAATACTACACATATAGAATCACACTACATATAGAATCACACTACACATATAGAAATACGACACATATAGAATCACACTACACATATAGAATCACACTACACATATAGAATCACACTAAACATATATAATTACTATACATATAGAATCACACTACATATAGAATCACACTAAACATATAGAATCACACTACATATAGAATCACACTACACATATAGAATCACACTAAACATACAGAATTTCTATACATATAGAATCACACTACATATAGAATCGCACTACACATATAGAATCACACTACACATATAGAATTTCTATACATATAGAATCACACTACACATATAGAATCACACTACACATATAGAATCACACTACACATATAGAATTACTACACATATAGAATCACACTACATATAGAATTACACTAAACATATAGAATAACACTACACATATAGAATCACACTACATATAGAATCACACTACACATATAGAATCACACTAAACATATAGAATTGCTATACATATAGAATCACTCTACATATTGAATCGTGAGAATTGCAATACATATCGTATCGACACCTAAGTATAGTGATAATATTGTATTTTGAGGTCCCTGGCATTTCCCAGCCCTAGAAGACACTCTATGGATTGAAATGTAACTTTTTGTTATTGACTAATTAAAATGGTCTATGCGTAGAGATAATGATTACTGAGTATGCACTAATTTCCATTCTGGTTGGCTCAGTTGGTAGAGCATGGCCCTTGCAGCACCCGAGTTGTGGGTTTGATTTCCACGGGGGACCAGTACAAATGAAAATGTATACACTCACTAATGTAAGTTGCTCTGGATAATAGCGTCTGCAAAATAACTAAAAATGTAAATGTAAAATACTTGGAAGTGAGATACATTTATTTTTTACTGGTGTAATAGCGCAGACTGTCCAGTTGGGGGTGCTGTGGGGTAAGACTTAGCTCCCGTATGTTCTTTCTAGCAGCCTCAAGCAGACAGGTTGTATGGAACAGCTGGGTTTGACATTAAAGGATAAGCTATGATATCTGTTTAACTTCTCCCCAGGGGCCCACACCCTGGAAGAGATGATTGTGATTTCTGTGTGCGTGCTTGTTTGGCTGCTTGCTTACCTGTGATGGGTACTAACTTCTAAACTTAACATGAATAAGGATATTTGATATTTTATCATATTAGAACTGAGAGAGAAAGGGGAAAGTTTACATTCTGTCACAACATGTTATTGTTCTACACCAGGTATGCTATGGAGAGGTCAAGGGCCACAGTCTGGTTCAAGTCAACAGAACAGCCGTGAGTTGAGGAGGAGTGAGGAATTTTGGCCGAGGTCAGGTCAGGTGAAGTGAGAAAGAACAGGCATCACTAAAGTCCTGTCTAGCAACAGAGATGTATTGGCAGGCCAGATGTGTAAGGAGGAGACTCCGCATGGGAGGAAGGTTTAAATATATGTGCTTGTGTAAATATGTCTTTGTCTTATGCAGCTGTGTGACCCAGTGGGTGAATAAACTTGGTTTGAGCTTCACTAGTCCTCCGTGAGTTCTACTCTGTTTGTCAGAACCTAACACCTGCCTTCCTACATGTGTGTATTAGGTGGGGGTTTTGGTTGATACAAATATCCCTGTAAGAACCTCAATAATAATCAGTCACTGTGTATACAATGAGTCCAGCCCACAGAACGGCATCCAATTGGCTGTAGAGAAAGAGAATTAAAGGCTGTTGATGCAGTGAAATGAGCTGAGGGATTGAGACCTCGATCCAACTGGCACATCTGACCAGCCAGGTAAACTCAAGGCTTCGGATGCCTTAAACCTGACACTGAAGGGCACGAAGGTCATTGATGTGGCGCTGAGCTGTAAAAAGGTCCTACAAAGCTAATAAAGAAATATCTTTGTTTGATCGACTATGAGCCTGATGACATATTATTTCTGGCTTTACCTTATTGAAAATGCATGGACGCTCATATAAAGCATCTCCCAATGACAGTAGAGTAGAGCACCTTTGTTTGTTTAATGAGGGGCAGTGTCTGTGTCTTCTCCTGTTGCACTGACACAGTTGTCATGGTGATGGGATTATCATAGGGGCGCAGGCAGAGTCAGCGGGAGGCGGAACACTGCCTGATCCCCAGCATGCCCTTAGCCCCCGCCAGGGAAACGTCCAGATATTTCTTCTGTCAGCAGTATCGGGGTAAAAACAACAGGTCTCTCGAGTGGCGCAGTGGTCTAAAATAAAAAAAATAAAAAACAGGTCTCTGTTTTCAGTGTGCTGGCCATATGGTGCTGCTATTAAGCTCCCTGTGCAGAAAGCTGAACCAGGCCTGCAGGCAGACAGACCAGGCAGACAGACAGACAGACCAGGCAGACAGACAGACAGACCAGGTAGGCAGGCAGACCAGGTAGGCAGGCAGACCAAGCAGGCAGGCAGACTAGGCAGGCAGACAGACCAGGCAGGCAGACAGACCAAGCAGACATACCAGGCAGGTAGACAGACCAGTCAAACAGACAAGGTAGGCAGGCAGACAGACCAGGCAGACAGACCAGGCAGACAGACCAGGCAGGCAGACCGACCAGCAGCCAGACAGACCAAGCAGACAGACAGACCAGGCCGGGAACCCGCTCATTCAGCACATTTACTGAAGAGAGGAGGAGCAGGAAGGAGGAGGCTGTCTATTCTGAATGTTGTGTGGTGATCTTTCTGGTGCCCAGAGCTGCCAAGGCATCACCCAGGTGTGCGTTACACAGAGTGGAAGAGGAGAAGTCCAGTAGCTGTCAGACTCATGCTGGTTCCCAGACTTGCCCTCTACAAGATCATCAGCAGACTCCATCACCATCATCTATCGTCCTCTGACCAGCTCCCTCCACTCAAGCCATGAACTGACCCTCTCTGCAGAGGATGCAGCACTCAAGACTTGGCCTCTATTAGTTGACCCAGCCATGATATATCCACTGATGAAGTGCTTTGAGATGTCTATTATGAAACAAGTTTAATAAATTATTATTTATGTTAGTGTTGCTACTCTCTCTATCTCTCTCTCTTTCTCTATCCCTCTGTCTCTCTCTGTCTCTCTCTTTATCCATCCCTCTCTCTTTCTTTCTCGCTCTCTTTCTCTATCCCTCTGTCTCTCTCTTTATCCATCCCTCTATCTCTTTCTTTCTCACTCTCTCTCGCTCTCTTTCTCTCGCAGAGGCACAAAAGTGGGCATACAACCACTGCATCATAATTTGATCCAACACTCTCAAAAATCTCAAGTATGTGCCTATCCTAATGCTTGAGTTCCCAAGGACTTAGTGATGAGAACACTTCTATCCAGTACAGTACCACCATCGTTCCCCTCTGTGAGCTTCAGTAGGGATCCTGATTGAATATTTAGACAGCTAAGCCTGACGCTGCTCTATAGAATCATGTAGTAAGAGGGAATGACTGAATGGGAAAGAAACAGCTGTTTGGGCTGAGACACAGCACACCCTCTAAACCCTGTTCTGTTTGGGCTGAGACACAGCACACCCTCTAAACCCTGTTCTGTTTGGGCTGAGACACAGCACACCCTCTAAACCCTGTTCTGTTTGGGCTGAGACACAGCACACCCTCTAAACCCTGTTCTGTTTGGGCTGAGACACAGCACACCCTCTAAACCCTGTTCTGTTTGGGCTGAGACACAGCACACCCTCTAAACCCTGTTCTGTTTGGGCTGAGACACAGCACACCCTCTAAACCCTGTTCTGTTTGGGCTGAGACACAGCACACCCTCTAAACCCTGTTCTGTTTGGGCTGAGACACAGCACACCCTCTAAACCCTGTTCTGTTTGGGCTCAGACACAGCACACCCTCTAAACCCTGTTCTGTTTGGGCTGAGACACAGCACACCCTCTAAACCCTGTTCTGTTTGGGCTCAGACACAGCACACCCTCTAAACCCTGTTCTGTTTGGGCTCAGACACAGCACACCCTCTAAACCCTGTTCTGTTTGGGCTCAGACACAGCACACCCTCTAAACCCTGTTCTGTTTGGGCTCAGACACAGCACACCCTCTAAACCCTGTTCTGTTTGGGCTCAGACACAGCACACCCTCTAAACCCTGTTCTGTTTGGGCTGAGACACAGCACACCCTCTAAACCCTGTTCTGTTTGGGCTGAGACACAGCACACCCTCTAAACCCTGTTCTGTTTGGGCTGAGACACAGCACACCCTCTAAACCCTGTTCTGTTTGGGCTGAGACACAGCACACCCTCTAAACCCTGTTCTGTTTGGGCTCAGACACAGCACACCCTCTAAACCCTGTTCTGTTTGGGCTCAGACACAGCACACCCTCTAAACCCTGTTCTGTTTGGGCTCAGACACAGCACACCCTCTAAACCCTGTTCTGTTTGGGCTCAGACACAGCACACCCTCTAAACCCTGTTCTGTTTGGGCTGAGACACAGCACACCCTCTAAACCCTGTTCTGTTTGGGCTCAGACACAGCACACCCTCTAAACCCTGTTCTGTTTGGGCTGAGACACAGCACACCCTCTAAACCCTGTTCTGTTTGGGCTCAGACACAGCACACCCTCTAAACCCTGTTCTGTTTGGGCTGAGACACAGCACACCCTCTAAACCCTGTTCTGTTTGGGCTGAGACACAGCACACCCTCTAAACCCTGTTCTGTTTGGGCTGAGACACAGCACACCCTCTAAACCCTGTTCTGTTTGGGCTGAGACACAGCACACCCTCTAAACCCTGTTCTGTTTGGGCTCAGACACAGCACACCCTCTAAACCCTGTTCTGTTTGGGCTCAGACACAGCACACCCTCTAAACCCTGTTCTGTTTGGGCTCAGACACAGCACACCCTCTAAACCCTGTTCTGTTTGGGCTCAGACACAGCACACCCTCTAAACCCTGTTCTGTTTGGGCTCAGACACAGCACACCCTCTAAACCCTGTTCTGTTTGGGCTCAGACACAGCACACCCTCTAAACCCTGTTCTGTTTGGGCTGAGACACAGCACACCCTCTAAACCCTGTTCTGTTTGGGCTGAGACACAGCACACCCTCTAAACCCTGTTCTGTTTGGGCTGAGACACAGCACACCCTCTAAACCCTGTTCTGTTTGGGCTGAGACACAGCACACCCTCTAAACCCTGTTCTGTTTGGGCTGAGACACAGCACACCCTCTAAACCCTGTTCTGTTTGGGCTGAGACACAGCACACCCTCTAAACCCTGTTCTGTTTGGGCTGAGACACAGCACACCCTCTAAACCCTGTTCTGTTTGGGCTGAGACACAGCACACCCTCTAAACCCTGTTCTGTTTGGGCTGAGACACAGCACACCCTCTAAACCCTGTTTTGTTTGGGCTGAGACACAGCACACCCTCTAAACCCTGTTCTGTTTGGGCTCAGACACAGCACACCCTCTAAGGCAAATGGAGAGAGTAGTTGTACCTGCAGGCAACAGAGTTTACGGAGTGTGTTGCCATCTAGATGTCAGTAGAACTGCGCTGGGCTCTTCAGACATTATGTGTTGTGTACATTCTATTTGGGAGCCTCTGTGTTCTGTGTTCAGTGTTCTGTGTTCTGTGTTCAGTGTTCTGTGCTGCATTTGGAGGGGAGCCACACTGTCTGCTGGGTGTCTAGGGAGCTGCCTGTGCATGGCTTGTTCCAAGTCTTTTACTAGTCCTCCTGGGTCCTCCCGAATCCTGCTCACAGGTGATAGACATCTCTGTCACAGGTTCACCAGCACTGTCATATGTGGTATGATTTCAGACACAGCCCTGGACAGTATAGGAATATTTAATGTCTTTGCAAGACAGGTTGAATTAGATGTCACATAAAATAGATTCACCTCGCCACACTAGGCCGTCAGTAGGCCCATCTTACATGTATTGATTTGAGAAACAGAAAAGTTTTTTCCCTGGTTCACAGCTGATGCACAGGAGCTTTTTCATTAGAGATCAAATGCAGTGTATAAAGTCTATCTGGTCTACTTATAGACAACAGTCTCTGGTAGTATCTGGTCTACTTATAGACAACAGTCTCTGGTAGTATCTGGTCTACTAATAGACAACAGTCTCTGGTAGTATCTGGTCTACTTATAGACAGCAGTCTCTGGTAGTATCTGGTCTACTGCCAGTCCTTGTCATAGTGGTTCTTTCACAGAGAGGGCTCATTTCCTCAGAGATTGATCAAAAACAGATGAAACAAAAGGTTAAGTGATGCAGTGAAATTGTCTTTGTTCAGAAATGTTTACCTGAAATTGATTGCTGCCTTTAAGTAATCTTTTGTTAAGGTTTTTAAACTACTTTGCATTTCTCCTTTTTGTGCACAACAGGAAGTATGTGTCATTTCACTATGAATTAATGATTTAATGCGAGTCAAGGACCTGTTTTTCTATCTAAGGATTAGGCTTTGGCTATTGATTCCTGGCTTGCATGGAACTAGAAATAAAGAGAACAAAGGGTAGGATAGGAAAGCATTAATGAAGTGTAGAAATGAACTGGTCATGTGACGTCTGTCAATGAGTCAAATGTATTGATGAATGTTGCATCTGGCGAGATAGGCAGAGATTAAAGAGCGAGAGAGGACCGTGGGACGGGTCACTCTGTCATCATCTGATCTGGCCTGGATGAATCACAGATATAGGGCCTCTGTCTCACGAGGACAGTTATTTCCCCAGGTCTTTGCTGTAAATGACAATGTATTCCCAGTCAACTCAACTGGTAAAATAAGAAAGAAATAAAATACAATTAAAATGACACACAACCCACTATACAGGAGTAGGCTATAGGGAAAAGACAAATCCTTTGAGCCATACATGTGAAATGCATGCTGGTATTATTATGACTTGGCATGGTCATAAATAATGTCTGAATTATTTTACATTTTATCTTCTTGATTTAGTATCCAGCATGTACAGTTGGCCCACACAAAACGGTGTTTGACAGCAATATCAAAAACCCAAACCATGTTAGTGTATGTTGTATGTGATTCTGCAATGTTATTGTTGCTGTTTTCATGGATCCCAGCCCAGGGGCCTGTTGCACAAAACTAGGATAAGGGATTAAGCCAGGATATCTTGGTGATCCTGGCTCAATTGATCCGTAATCCGGTTGCACTAAAGAAGGATAGGGGGCAGGAGGATATGTTATGGTATAAATTACCATGGAGATTTATTCTGTGGAGCTAGCCTGCTCCAGACCAGGCTAAATTCCAGGATCTATTTAATCTCATCCCTAATGTCAGTCAGCAGTCACCACAAATGGAAACCAATAGTTATTTCACTGCTCACTATACATTGTTATCACATATAACTAGACCCACTGTCATTATTTAAACGTTTGTGATCATTAATTTCAATGATTTTGGATAAAAAATGATTTTTAGATGATGTTGCTATCATTAGATAATTTACAGTTTCCCATAGACTATAAGGCTATATATAAAATGATAGAATATTAGGGCCACAGAGGGGAAAGAAACACAAGTCATAATATTGTAACCAGTTGTTTTAAAGGAGGACAGTTGTTAAAATGACAGATGTGGGGCATTTCGTGAAATTGTACTTCAGTATGGTTTCATAAACAAAGACATGCTGATGTGCCAGAATATTAAGTATCACATTGTCATAAGTATCAAAACTGTAAAAACAATATGTAGCTTTTCTGCAGAAAGAACCAGCCTCATAAATGTATGACTTTATCCTTTTTCTTCAGTGTGGCCCTAGTACTCTGTCATATAAACAAATACACATTCCATATGAATATAAAAACACAATGTGTAACATTATGTTCCTTTATTGAATAAGGACAAAACAAAGCAGGTAAACCATCAGCTCCTTTCGAAACTGAAGTCACAGTGACTCTACAAGATGGAAAGCACAGAATCCAAGCATATTATACAAAATGATACATACACATTCAAAGGTCTGTATATAACACACCCTGCATGTCTGCACACTAAAATAAATGCAGGACAAATCCATACACATCAACTGAACAGACAAATGAATGGATGCAGTAGCCTCCCTGCAGCCTTGTATTACACACAGTATACCGCACAAACATCATAAGAGGCCAAATTCGTAAAAAAACGAACCCAAAAAAACCCAAATTCCTCTGCCACCGCAGGACATATTTAACCAAAATTGAAAGCACACATACTAACTAAAATAATTCAACACATATTGGTCCCTCAGCAGCCGACCACTGTCGTCATCAGGGAAGATTGCCGGATTGTCCCAGTCCATGGCTGGTGGCACTCTGGGGGCCCTCTCCTTCCTCAGGCAGGCCACATTGTGGAGGACAGCACAAGCCACAGTAATATCACATGCCCTAACAGGGCTGACCCTTAATTTGTGAAGGCAGTGAAAGCGTGCCTTCAGGAGGCCAAAGGTCATTTCAACTCTGGCCCTGGTCCTGGCATGGGCATGGTTGTAGGCCTGCTGTGCTTCCTGGGGGTCTGTGAAAGGTGTCAGGAGAAAAGGCTGGCAGCCATACCCCCTGTCTCCCAGCAACACACCAGAGAATTCACCTGTCAACACAAAATCTCATCATTACTACCTCATAAACACAGTGATATTCTTGACACAGCCATGATGGTTATAAATAGGGGTTGTGTGGCTTACCTTGTGATAGGCACTGATAGATTTCAGAGGCCCGAAAGATTCTGGAGTCATGGACTGAGCCAGGCCATTTTGCCACAACATTGCTGATCACACAGTCAGCATTGCAGACCATCTGAAATCATAAGATGAGGAATATTACACCAATCAATGCACATCACTGGCAATGCAGAGTGTTCGTCAATGGACAATATCAAAAAGTTATGTTCACCTGAACATTAATGCTGTGAAAGGATTTCCTATTCACAAAATCGGCCTCATGGGCACCTGAGGGGGCTTTTATCCTTATGTGTGTGCAGTCCACTGCACCAATGACATTGGGGAAACCTGTCACACAAAGTAATGAGTATCCTACTATGTGTTAACAGTTGTCCTGTAATTTGTAGATCCTCTTACCTGCAATCCTATAGAACTCCTCTTTGATGTCACAGAGTCTTCTGTGGCCAGGGAAGGAGATGAAGACATCTGCTAATGCTTTGATAGCCAGACACACACTCCTTATTGTGCGGCAAATTGTGGCCTTGTTCAGCTGTTCTGCATCCCCCACTGAGTACAGGAAGGCTCCACTAGCAAAAAAGCGCAAGGCCACAAACCATTTGCTCCACACTCAGTGCATGGCTCCGTGCAGTGCGGTGCTTAATCCTGGGACCCAGTAGTCTGCATAGATACCTGATGCCATCTGCAGAAAACCTGTATCTTTCATATAGATGGTCATCAGGGAAGGCCAGTGGGTCCAACCGGTCCCTGAAGACCCTTTCTCGCCTGAAGGCTCTCCTCAGCACAAGTGCTTCTTCATCCACCACATCTCGCACGAATGGGCATGCCATTGTCAGAGCAGAAAGGAACAGACAATTTTGGGCCTTCATATAGGCTAGTGGCCACACCTGGTGCTGGGGGGGTGGGCAAAAGAGGGCGATGCCTTATAACGATGACTTGGTTGTACTGATTGCTGGGAAAATAAAAAAAACCTTAGAAAGATGCCACCGTCCTGTGTGCTCACAATAAGAGCTCATATGTCATGGCTCACTTGACTTTACGAGAATATACCTAATTTTTATTTTGAGCTGTGTCATCTTCTTGGAGCTGGGGGAGGAAAGAAAAATAATGATTAATACATTTGTGTTACAGTTAGCATACAGTGTACATTGAAGGCATATCTCACCTCCCTCTCAAGTTTTTTTATTTCAAGGTCCAGTTTCCTAATTGTCCTCTTTTTTATTTCGGACTCCAGTGCAAGATTTTCCATCTTTTTCTTCTTGTACTGAATGTCTATGTCTGCCAGTTCTATTTGGCGCCGGAGGTGGTTGCCATACAACTTTCTGATAGCTTGTGAGCTCTGTGAACACAATACAATTAGCGCAGCTGGAATTTGGCAGGATGTGGTGTCCTTTTATTAATACGCACTATGTTGCCAGGCTGGTTTTCCCACTGTATAGCATCTGGGTCCTGTAAAAGAAATTAGATTTTTTGATTTTGATGAGGACTCCTCACCATTGTAGAGTAAATAGTACTTTCACAGTCTTAACATGATACCTCATGCCTTCTGGAATCCAGAGAGATGGTCTCCTCCTCATCATCGTCTCCATCATGTGCTGTTGCTGCTGCACTGGGGCCTTCACCCTATCACATTTAATCGGATTCATATTGAAGCTAGTAGACAAGACATGCCAGGCCTACAGTATGCCTTTGATGGAGTACTCACTGGATCAGCATCGTCTGGTGCTTGTGCTGGTGGCTCTAACAGGAACACAGTGCTGCCAGACACTGCAAGGCAATAGGTAAACCAAAGTCAGACAGTCCAAATTGATTCAATATGAATGTGGTTGTATCCCATGTAGAGATGGAAGGACATACCTTGAATGAAGCGGGTGGCATCTTGGGAGGAACCTATGCTCGTCTCTTTCCCCCCAGGGATCCCCTCTAAGACGGGCCTGCCTTTATTTAGCTCCAAGGCCATGTCCTCTGCTGGGGTAAGGTCAGCCTTTGGTGACCCACCACCCGTGCCTTGTCTGTGGGTATTCTTTTTCACTGCTAAAACAGTACAGACAATGTGTGAGCAGGCACCTTCTGGGTACAATATATGCTTGTGCTTTGTTAAATATTAGTCAGGGACCATACCATTCTGCAGAATGTTCTTGTATTTGATTTTGACCTGCTGCCATGTCCGTTTTGGCCCGTTCATGTTTAATCTACACACACACACACACACACACACACACACACACACACACATTTAATGGAGTCACACTGCAAAAAATTACTTGGTATTTTTGTCTTGTTTTCAGTAAAAATATCAAAAAATTTATCATAGCTTTATACAGTGTGATGGAGTTACTTTACACAATTTCACTCATATCTGCAGTGCATTTCAATTAAAAATTTAACCGTTTCATAATTACAGTACAACTGCATTTTTGGAGATGTGAATTAAATATTTGAATTGTAATTGTGATGTTTCAGCGGAGCGGTGAGTGTGTAATTGTGCACTACTTACGCATTCAGGCGGTCTGCAATACTTTGCCACGCTTTTTCTCTTTGCTTTATCACTGTGGCGGTGTTGCCTTTCTTCTTAATTATATCTTTTACCTCCTCGTATGCCTCCATGAGGATTTGTGCTTCCGACGGGGAAAAGTACGCGGCTCTAGTTGCCATGGTAAATCCGTTAATCTGTGATCTGTGGCGGGGTCTATTTGAGTGAGCCGTGAGCGCGCACCTATCCAGGATTGGTTTCACCTGGCTTAATGAATCCGTGTCTGCTCATCCTGGCTTGGTCTTTGTGCAACCAATTAAGCCTGGACGCACATGTTTTGGCTTCATTGAGCTCAGCTGAGTCATTTATCCCGGATGTCTTAATTCTACTTTTGTGCAACAGGCCCCAGGACTAAAACAATGATTGTCACTGGGGACCAGTAAAACTACACATTTCACTGCATCTATCCGGTGTATGTGACAATAAAACATAACATTTTATTAGTATTTCTTAGGTTTCTTAAAATAAACTAGACACATTCTGTAAGTAATATGGCATCCTATTTTACAACTGTTGAAAGAGACAGAGAATGTTTCTATTGGTATTATATAATGTAGATTCCCTGTCAACAACACAGCATTCATCATCATCATCGTTCAGAAGAGAATTCAGGTCTAGATATTCTGCCTTCTCTTCTGAACGATGATGACTATACCTCCTACTCATGGGGATCATCATCAGAGAGAGACAGAGACAGAGAGACAGAGACAGAGAGAGACAGACAGACAGACAGACAGACAGTCTATTAATTGATTACATGTGAGGGTGTGTGAGAGAGACAGTTGATTCATTGATTCCCTGAGAGAGAGAGCGTTTGGAAAGTATTCAGACCCCTTGACTTTTTCCACATTCTGTTACGTTACAGCCTTATTCAGAATGGCTTACATTTTCCCCCCTCATCAATTTAACACAGTACCCCATAATGACAAAGCAAATGTATTGATCAAAAAAACTGAAATATGACATTTGCATAAGTATTCAGACCCTTTACTCAGTACTTTGTTGAAGCACCTTTGGCAGCGATTACAGCCTCGACTCTTCTTGGGTATGACGCAACAAGCTTAGCACACCAGTATTTGGGGAGTTTCTCCCATTCTTCTCTGCAGATCCTCTCAAGCTCTGTCAGGTTGGATGGGGAGCGTCGCTGCACAGCTATTTTTAGGACTCTCCAGAGATATTCGATCAGGTTCAAGTCTGGGCTCTGGCTGGGCCATTCAAGGACATTCAGAGACTTGTCCCGAAGCCACTCCTGCGTTGTCTTGGCTGTGTGCTTGTCCTGTTGGAAGGTGAACCTTCACTCTGGAGCAGGTTTTCATCAAGGATCTCTCTGTACTTTGCTCCGTTCATCTTTCCCTCGATCCTGACTAGTCTCCCAGTCCCTGCTGCTGAAAAACATCCCCACAGCATGATGCTGCCACCACCATGACATTCAGGCCAAAGAGTTCAATTTTGGTTTCATCAGACTAGATATTCTTGTTTCTAGTGGTCTGAGAGTCATTTAGGTGCCTTTTGGCACACTCCAAGCATCTGTCATTGTCACGTCCTGACCATAGTTCTTATGTGTTTTGCTTGTTTTAGTGCTGGTCAGGACGTGAGCTGGGTGGGCATTCTATGTTGTGTGTCTAGTTTGTCTGTTTCTGTGTTCGGCCTAATATGGTTCTCAATCAGAGGCAGCTGTCAATCGTTGTCCCTGATTGAGAATCATATATAGGTGGCTTGTTTTGTGTTGGGATTTTGTGGGTGGTTGTTTCCTGTGTCAGTGTTTGTGCCACACGGGACTGTGACGGTTAGTTTGTTTGTTATTTTGTATAGTGTCTTGTCTTCGTGTATATTAAATCATGGAAACTTACCACGCTGCACATTGGTCCTCCGATCCTTCTCGCCTCTCCTCGTCCGAGGAGGAGGAAGAGCTAGACTGCCGTTACAGTCATGTGCCTTTTGCTGAGGAGTGGCTTCCGTCTGGCCACTCTACTATAAAGGCCTGATTTGGTGGAGTGCTGCAGAGATGGTTGTCCTTCTGGAAGGTTCTCCCATCTCCACAGAAGAACTCTGGAGCTCTGACAGAACTCCAGAGTTCTCCCCAGACTGCTCAGTTTGGCCAGGCCGCCAGCTCTAGGAAGAGTCTAGGTGATTCCAAACGTCTTCCATTTAAGAATGATGGAGGCCACTGTGTTCTGGGGACCTTCATTGTTGCAGAAATGTTTTGGTACCCTTCCCCAGATCTGTGCCTTGACACAATCCTGTCTCGGAGCTCTACAGACAAGTCCTTCGACCTCATGGCTTGGTTTTTGCTCTGACATGCACTGTCAACTGTGGGACCTTATAGACAGGTGTGTGCCTTTCCAAATCATGTCCAACCAATTGAATTTACAACAGGTGGACTCCAATCAAGTTGTAGAAACATCTCAAGGATGATCAATGGAAACAGGATGCACCTGAGATCAATTACAATTTTAGCAAAGGGTCTGAATACTCATGTAAATAAGGTATTTCAGTTTTTTGTTCTGGCCCAATCCATCGGTTTCCGGGACCAATCAGATCCAGACTCATTGCGGAGAAGAAAGGAATGTCCGTGAGCGTGGCATAGCGTTTGGCCGGAGCAAGGAGTTTGTGAAGCCAGGCTCTCTCACCCTCTTCTTCCCATCCTCCTCTTCCTCTCCTCTATTTTACTCTACCTTGCAGCTCCGGTCCGAACCCCCTCCTGCCTAAAATAGACGAGTTGGCTCTCTTCCTAACAGCAGTTTGTGGAGCATATTGAGGTGTCTAGTGGCAAAACTGATTTTCTAAATCATTCCTCTCTCGTTGCTAATTCAGACTGCTATTAAAACATTCTCTACAAGAGAACCTCTGAGACCTCACCACCTGAAGAGAATACATCTCCAATAGTACCCTTATAATCATTCTATACTTTTACCATTCTTTTCTTCAGAATAGGTCTGTGTCTGAGCAGCTACACTTTTAGAAAAAAGGGTTCCAAAAGGGTACTTCGGCTGTCCCCGTAGGAGAACCCTTTTTGGTTCCTGGCAGAACCCTTTTTGGTTTCATGTAGGGGTTTCATGTAGAACCCTCTGTTTGAAGGGTTCTACTTGGAACCTGAAAGGGTTCTACCTGGAACCAAAAATGGTTCTTCAAAGGGTTCTCCTATGGGGACAGCCGAAGAACCATTTAAGGTTCTAGATAGCAACTTGTGTACACAAAACAGTCCTGTTTCCCAGTTATTCACGAGGGCAGTTGTGACAGTTCTGCAGTCAGTCATGTCTTGTTGTATCACATTGTTCTATACAATACAATGACTCTGTTAGCTGATCCCAGGTCAGAGTCCTATGTGGACAGCCAAATAACCCTGTACTACTGTATTAGCCCAGTCTTATGAGCAGGGTGGATGGCTAGTAAGCATAGCACTGCACAGCTAAGCCTGTGAAGCTGTGGACCTAGCTACTTCCCCTGGTTGAGCAGAGCACACTGACTGGGGTGGTGGCTCTGGGCTCGGTTTGGACGGAGGAGGGCCAGGCAATGGAGAGATGGAGAGAGAGAGAGAGAGAGAGAAGGGGGGATGGGAGAGAGGAAACACAACAGACCAGGATTATTCCCCATAGCCACTGCAGCAGCAGCGAGGAGGGCACAGGGGGCAGGTTGAACGACAGAGACAATTTGGAGGCAGACTCTGGCCATGCATGTTCTCTGTGGAGGACAACACTGTGTGTTCTCATCAGGCTCCATCCCCCAGGCCATGTAATTATGACGCCATCTACAAGAGAGATTGTGTGTTAAAATAAAGCCATTACTGTCTGGGTGTTTCTGATGCTCAGTGCTTGAAGCAGGTGTCCCATTATAATAGAAGGTGCTGGAATACTCTGCATTATACACTCCAATGACTGATGTAATGATGATTCTGAGATCACACTTAGGTGTGCACACACACACACACACACACACACACACACACACACACACACACACACAGTAACGGTTTTGACTTGAGGTTATTTATAGGGGTGCCAGGTAGGTTGTGCCTACCAGAGAAAGAATTGGTTTCTCCTTTTAGTTTGGGAGGGAATGAGTCCCATCTGGTCCGTCAAGTCACACCAATACAAAGGACTTATGTAAAAGTCAGGATGGAAATATACTTTTCATAAACCCCTTAAAACATTGGAAAGAACTTCAAACAAGTGTATTCTTTTGCGTGGTTGTATTAACAACATAAATGATCACACAACAATATAACAATTAATGCACTTATGTTCATTTAGAAATGTCCTGTACCTCGGGCATAAAAAGAGTCCAGCCCGGTAAATAAGTTCAGTGACTCAAGTGACCTTAGTCACGCAACGTTTGTCCGTAGCGTAAACCCAGTATATTCATACACTCAAAATAACACTTATTTTGCAACACAACTATAAAGCGTATCAAAGACTAACCAAAGAATAATACGTCCTCACAACTACATAAATCACAGTATACATCACCCCAAACAAATGAAATACCGTGTACAAAAAGTTGTAGTCAGTCGGTCAGTCAGACAATCCGCCAACAGATCTCCAGCGGAGAAAAGGCCACGAAAATCAACGGAGAGTTGTAGTCCACAGACGCACAGAGTGGATCCAATCCTGGGTAAACTCGCTTTAAGGCTACAAAACACACTGTAAGGCAACAAAACAAACGTAATGGCGAAGCTTCATGAACTGAAGGTAGTACACATCCTCATTCATGTCTCAATCCCAACTTCACCTTTGCGCAGCTGATGCTGGCTATTTAATGGGGAATTAAAGGGGAAGCGCCCTATTAGAAGGAGAAGCACTGAGACGGTTCAGAAATATTCAGGGCCGTCACAACACACACACACACACACACACACACACACACACACACACACACACACACACACACACACACACACACACACACACACACACACACACACACACACACACACACACACACACTAGGCCTGGGAATTGCCAGGGACCTCACGAGACGATATTATCACTATACTTAGGTGCCGATACGACATGTATTGTGATCCTATATGTAGTGTGATTTTATATGTAGTGTGATCCTATATGTAGTGTGATTCTATATGTAGTGTGATTTTATATGTAGTGTGATTCTATATGTAGTGTATGATTCTATATGTAATGTGATTCTATATGTAGTGTCATTTCTTACAGTTGAAGTCGGAAGTTTACATACATACATTAAACTCAGTTTTTCATTCCTGACATTTAATCCTAGTAAAAATTCCCTGTCTTAGATCAGTTAGGATCACCACTTTATTTTAAGAATGTGAAATGTCAGAATAATAGTAGAGAGAATGATTTATTTCAGCTTGTATTTCTGATTATATATGTATAGTGATTCAATATGTAGTGTGATTCTATATGTAGTGTGATTCTATATGTAGTGTGATTATATATGTATAGTGTGATTCTATATGTAGTGTGATTCTATATGTATAGTTATTCTATATGTAGTGTGATTCGATGCTGTGATTTTATTGCGTTTTGATGTTCCAAACATGTTGCTCACTATATGCCTGCTGCAGAGGGACCAGAGAGAGCCATGAGAAAAATAGTTTTGTTCAGCCATGGTCCTTAAAACAAATTACCTCCCTATTTAAAAAGAAACAGAGAACAAACTATGAAGGGAAAATACTGCCGTTTGGATGCAAGTACAGCTGACTACCGCAAAAAATAATATTGCGATATTGTCAAAATAATATGATATATCATTAAAAATAAAATCCGGATATGTAACCGTATCCATTTTTTCCCCCCATCACACACGCACACACGCACACACGCACACACGCACACACACACACACACACACACACACACACACACACACACACACACACACACACACACACACACACACACACACACACACACACACACACACACACACACACACACACACACACACAGGTAGAGGTTTCAGTCAACAGACTGCTGCTGTGGTTGTGTGTTCTGGAAGCTGAAGGTTTCATTAGATCAGTCAGATTGTTGATCTCAGTCTGGGCTCCTTCAAAGCTTTTTCCACCCCCTACAGTATAAGCCCCTTAGACCATTGTGTGTGTGTGTGTGTGTGTGTGTGTGTGTGTGTGTGTGTGTGTGTGTGTGTGTGTGTGTGTGTGTGTGTGTGTGTGTGTGTGTGTGTGTGTGTGTGTGTGTGTGTGTGTGTGTGTGTGTGTGTGTGTGTGTGTCAGAGCTTTTGTTTGTGCGCGCTGCTGTGTGTCTGTCTGTCAGAAGACGCAGTAAAGAGTCATTTAGTTCACAGCCCTATAGTACCGCTGTTCCATCCTCCTTCCCCAGGACAGCAATGAGCTCTGCTTGTTAATGTCATCCATCAGAAGGCTTCTCTTAATGCAGTCTCTCAGTCTCTCAGTCTTTCAGTCTCCCAGTCTCTCAGTCTCCCAGTCTCTCAGTCTCCCAGTCTCCCAGTCTCCCAGTCTCCCAGTCTCTCAGTCTCCCAGTCTCTCAGTCTCTCAGTCTCTCAGTCTCTCAGTCTCCCAGTCTCTCAGTCTCTCAGTCTCTCAGTCTCCCAGTCTCTCAGTCTCTCAGTCTCCCAGTCTCTCAGTCTCTCAGTCTCTCAGTCTCTCAGTCTCTCAGTCTCCCAGTCTCCCAGTCTCTGTCTCTCAGTCTCCCAGTCTCCCAGTCTCTCAGTCTCTCAGTCTCCCAGTCTCTGTCTCCCAGTCTCTGTCTCCCAGTCTCTGTCTCCCAGTCTCTCAGTCTCCCAGTCTCTCAGTCTCTCAGTCTCCCAGTCTCCCACTTATAGAGCACATCACTGTGTGGTGATTCTGGAAATCAATGCCTTTTTAATTCCCTCTTCCTTTCCATATACGCTTCAGCGCCCAAATAGAATGATCATAATAGTTTGTTAAGCCCAGCATGAAGGCAAAGACAGATTCTATGCCATTTAGAGTGAATGTGAATACAGATGATTCATGGGCTGGTGAGGACTATCTCCTAAAAGGATTAGGGGTTGAGGGTATAGGTTTGTCATGGTGAGGGGACAATCAGATTGGGATATTCAACTGGTCACAGGTTTTGGCGTGGATGGAACTTCTATTCATTGTATGCATGAGTGACCCTCATTATTGGGGGATGTAGATAATGTAGGTGATTTATTCCCACCTAGCTGAAGGGTAGTGGGCTGTTAAATAACCTTTGCTATAGCATAATGTTTCAACATGTAGGGGCAGGATTGGCAGGGGAACATCTCAGACAGACACCCACCCTCACCACCATGTCCAAATTCAACCAGGGGAAATGTAATTGGAAATTGGGTTTGTGAGAGAACACAAATGAGAAAACACACAGACACACACACTTTTTGGGGCAACAATTATCAGGAAGGATTAGGAAGCTATCCTTTTTTTTTGTGATGTTTTTGGAGATCAAATTGAGCAAATCTGTTGAAGTTTGACCACCATGTCCCCCTGATATGAAGGGTGCACACTGTCCCCGCATGTTTGCAAATATCACTGTGATGCTGACGCAGGTCGACAGAGGCAACCTGTCGGGGAGGAGCCAATAATGCAATGCGCGAGTGGAGCAGTTGCAACAGCAGGCAGCAGTGGAGCACAGGGAGTCAAGATGGCGTCGCTGTGAGAGGGAGTGACTGACAGACAGAGAGAGAACCTTGCAGGGAGCACTGGGAGCCAAGATGGCGTCGCTGTGAGAGGGAGTGACTGACAGACAGAGAGAGAACCTTGCAGGGAGCACTGGGAGCCAATATGGCGTCGCTGTGAGAGGGAGTGACTGACAGACAGAGAGAGAACCTTGCAGGGAGCACTGGGAGCCAAGATGGCGTCGCTGTGAGAGGGAGTGACTGACAGACAGAGAGAGAACCTTGCAGGGAGCACTGGGAGCCAAGATGGCGTCGCTGTGAGAGGGAGTGACTGACAGACAGAGAGAGAACCTTGCAGGGAGCACTGGGAGCCAAGATGGCGTCGCTGTGAGAGGGAGTGACTGACAGACAGAGAGAGAACCTTGCAGGGAACACTGGGAGCCAAGATGGCGTCGCTGTGAGAGGGAGTGACTGACAGGCAGAGAGAGAACCTTGCAGGGAGCAGTGGAGCACAGGGAGCCAAGATGGTGTCGCTGTGAGAAGGAGTGACTGACAGACAGAGAGAGAACCTTGCAGGGAGCACTGGGAGCCAAGATGGCGTCGCTGTGAGAGGGAGTGACTAACAGAGAGAGGCCCTTGCAGGCAGCAGTGGAGCACAGGGTGCCAAGGTGGCATCGTTGTGAGAGGGAGTGACTGACAGACAGAGAAAGACCCTTGCAGGCAGCAGTGGAGCACCCGGTGCGGTTTGGCGGCAAAGTCACACGTCGAGGCGAAACCGGGTGATCCTAGACGACAAGAGGAAACTGACCCTGCTATGCAAGCGGACTGAGGCAAAATAATGACCTGCTCACACACCCTTCTCTGCCTGCACTGATTTATGGCGCATCTGGCAATGGAGAGGAAAATGCGCAGCTATAATCTTTCTGTTGGTTTTATAGTTCGTTTTCTCACACTTTAATCTGAGCGCCATCGTGCCTGTCATCCAACGCCACACCTTCCAACGTCTCGAAAGGGACAGGCATTTCCCTCCTATCACATTGATACGAACGGTGAGGTTTCTGCCTCTTTTTCACGTTCTTATTTCTGGAAAGGGTCGAATCATGACGAACAGCGTGCAGCTCGCGCCGACCCTGTGCTGAAGCGATGTTTCAGGACCATGGATACCTGTTTCTCTGTTTCTGGTTTACAAAATAAAAGCACAAATGGATGAAGAAATCGACACCCGCAAAATCAACAACAGCTTCCTCCGGGACCACAACTATGCAACTGAAGGTATCTATCCATATTGAATTAATACATATATCGCTTTAAAGAAAATGTAGGCTATAGAATGCGAACCGGTGTTCCACCGCCGGCATGTAGCTTATCATCGGAATTGTTCAAATGTAGTACACCGTTTTGGGGGTGCCGTGCATGGCTTTTTAGGGACAACTGGTGTGTTACTGACTTGTCATATGGTTGAAATGACAAGAACATTTGGTTAGTACTAATTACTGTAGGCCTGCAGTCTCTTTCTCAGAAAAGAGAGTAGAATAGAACGAATGGCTGTCTTGCATTAACCTGTACTGTAGTGTGTCAGTGGTGTGGCATTATCGAGATGTTCAGATATTAGAGAACGCACAATGCAGTCATGGATATGTTCATTTCTATCTATTCGGAATAAGTCACAGAAGCTACGCACATCCAGCTGCCTTAGAAGCGCGGGTCTTTAAGTCCAGAGTGGAGTCGGTGACACAATTCCCACAGGGAAATAGGCTAATCCTTCTGGTCAACTACACAACAGCAGGATGAGCATTTCATATCAACCACACGAGTAAATATTGATCGATACGCAATAATTCATTTAGAGAGTCAGATTACTTATTATTATTAGTAATAGTATCAGCATTTTAATCGGTAAACACTGTCTATAAACTATTGGGATTCCACCTGCTTTCATAATGGTATACTGTGTTTGTAGCAGTGGAGCAACTCCTTGCGTGTGCAGTAACAGATTTATGGGCCGAGTTTTGCAGGCGTCAGAGTAGTGCAGGATACAACAAAGTATTTCAAGATGGAACATGAGACAATTCGATTTTTGCTTTTCAGAATTCAACTTTAGTTTTCTAAACATTTTGTCTTTTTTTTTTATGTCAATCCTGAAATATGCAAGATAGCACAAAGAGAATGTTGGTCATTCCCATTTTGATTTCCATCTTGCACATGGCTTTGATTGATTGATTCAGGGCTATATCAACAGAAAGCAGATAAATCATACTGAGCAGCCCAGCCAGTGAGATGAGAAACGAGAGAGCTGAAATACCCATAAAAGCTGAACCAGCAGACAGGCAGATGCCACTGGCTCCATACAGCTACGACACATAACACCAGATGAACTCTCATTTCTCTCGCCCAGTCTCTCCCCTCTGTAGTCAACCTCGTCGCTAAACTGCCTAGCTACTGCAATTTCCAGGAGGGCTTAACCTGTGCCCTTCTTTCCTACTGAAAGTGTTGTTGCATTGTCTCTGACTCGGGTGCTTTAGGGCATTTCCACGTTAAAAGCCACATAAGCTCTAACACATGAAGTTCATAGTAGAACATCACATTTGATGTCAAATGAAAACGAAGTGTCTATAAAACACATTTACATTTTAGTCATTTAGCAGACGCTCTTATCTCTTACAGTAGTGACATCGATCAGAAAAGTCTTACAAGATTTTAGAAATACATCAAAACACAATAATGTTGAATACCCCTGGCATCTTATATAACTATTTATATAATGTTGAATACCTCTGCCATCTTATATAACTATTTATATAATGTTAAATACCCCTGCCATCTTATATAACTATTTATATAATGTTGAATACCCCTGCCATCTTATATAACTATTTATATAATGTTAAATACCCCTGCCATCTTAAATAACTATTTATATAATGTTGAATACCCCTGCTATCTTATATAACTATTTATATAATGTTGAATACCCCTGCCATCTTAAATAACTATTTATATAATGTTGAATACCCCTGCTATCTTATATAACTATTTATATAATGTTAAATACCCCTGCCATCTTAAATAACTATTTATATAATGTTGAATACCCCTGCCATCTTAAATAACTATTTATATAATGTTAAATACCCCTGCCATCTTATATAACTATTTATATAATGTTGAATACCCCTGCCATCTTATATAACTATTTATATAATGTTGAATACCCCTGCCATCTTATATAACTATTTATATAATGTTGAATACCCCTGCCATCTTAAATAACTATTTATATAATGTTGAATACCCCTGCTATCTTATATAACTATTTATATAATGTTGAATACCCCTGCCATCTTATATAACTATTTATATAATGTTAAATACCCCTGCCATCTTATATAACTATTTATATCATGTTGAATACCCCTGCCATCTTATATAACTATTTATATAATGTTAAATACCCCTGCCATCTTATATAACTATTTATATAATGTTAAATACCCCTGGCATCTTATATAACTATTTATATAATGTTAAATACCCCTGCCATCTTATATAACTATTTATATCATGTTGAATACCCCTGGCATCTTATATAACTATTTATATAATGTTAAATACCCCTGCCATCTTATATAACTATTTATATCATGTTGAATACCCCTGGCATCTTATATAACTATTTATATAATGTTAAATACCCCTGCCATCTTATAGCAATATTTCTATGTAGTTTTGCTGAAATAATTTGCCTTCTGTAAGTTTAAGAAATATTGCCTAGTGTCTTGTCTTTCTGATATCAAAACCCCCCATATCTTAAAGATATTTTCTAATTTCTCTCCATGAGGAGGGAGGATAATGAAAGTTCACAGAAGTAACAAGTAAAGGTAGATCTACCAATTAGTTATAGTGTTTTTACTGATAACATTTTGGTTTATTAAGTGATTAAAACACCAAATCGGTAACAGAATTACCTGCTACTGTTCTCCTTTCCACTGGCATACTGTTATGTTCATCTCATAGTTATTTTATTTCTCTTTCTGTCTTCTGGTGGTCAAAGCAAGACAGTGAAAACAGTCTGGACAACCCCTCCCTCTTTCTCTCCTCTCCTCTCTCTCTCTCTCTCTCTCTCTCTCTCTCTCTCTCTCTCTCTCTCTCTCTCTCTCTCTCCCTCTTTCTCTCCCTGTCTTTCTTCTTCTCTCTCTCTCTCTCTCTCTCTCTCTCTCTCTCTCTCTCTCTCTCTCTCTCTCTCTCTCTCTCTCTCCCTCTTTCTCTCCCTCTTTCTCTCCCTCTTTCTCTCCCTGTCTTTCTTCTCTCTCTCTCTCTCTCTCTCTCTCTCTCTCTCTCTCTCTCTCTCTCTCTCTCTCTCTCTCTCTCTCTCTCTCTCTCTCTCTCTCTCTCTCTCTCTCTCTCTCTCTCTCTCTCTCTCTCTCTCTCTCTCTCTCTCTCTCTCTCTCTGTGTAGTTATTGTCACCTCTCCTGGCTCTCCTGACACTACATTGCTTGTTCTTTTGTGTTTTAGGCTGGGCTTCTGTATAGGCACTTTGTGACAACTGTTGATGTTAAAAGGTCTTTATAAATACATTTGATTGATTGATTGACCTAGCCATGAGCCCCCCCCTCTTTCCATCTTCTGTAACCAGCTCTCTGATCCACTGAGCACCGACAGACAATAAACATCCATGGACGTTGAAAAGTAGTTGAAATTTGGTCAGTCAAAATGTGAACTAATCATAGATGTCTGTTTCACAAGTTTGGACACTACAGTACAGTAAAGAAATGTAGAGTAGGCTATAGGTCAGTACAATACAGTGCAGTGTAGTATCATTTAGTGCAGTACAGTATCATTTAGTGCAGTACTGTACAGTACAGTAGAATTTAGTGCAGTACTGTACGGTACAGTATAATTTAGTGCAGTACTGTACAGTACAGTATAATTTAGTGCAGTACTGTACAGTACAGTATAATTTAGTGCAGTACTGTACAGTACAGTATACTTTAGTGCAGTACTGTACAGTACAGTATAATTTAGTGCAGTACTGTACGGTACAGTATAATTTAGTGCAGTACTGTACTGTATACTTTAGTGCAGTACTGTACAGTACAGTATAATTTAGTGCAGTACTGTACAGTACAGTATAATTTAGTGCAGTACTGTACTGTATACTTTAGTGCAGTACTGTACTGTATACTTTAGTGCAGTACTGTACAGTACAGTATAATTTAGTGCAGTACTGTACAGTACAGTATAATTTAGTGCAGTACTGTACAGTATAATTTAGTGCAGTACTGTACACGATACTTTAGTGTAGAGCACACTAGAGTACAGTGTAGAGCACACTAGAGTACAGTGTAGAGCACACTAGAGTACAGTGTAGAGCACACTAGAGTACAGTGTAGAGCACACTAGAGTACAGTGTAGAGCACACTAGAGTACAGTCGTCTTTACTCTATTGTTCTGAACTCTTCTCTGCTGTGCTGTAATCTTACTGTGCTCTGCCGTGATGTCCAAACTTGTGGAACATAGACGTCTATGATTGGTACAGACTTGGTACGGTCCCGACCAACCAAATTTGGTCTTGTTTGTGGGCGGAGCTCATTACAATAATAGCGAGTGTGTAGAATAATACCCAAATATGCAAATGTATACCCATTCAGGATACATCACCATGAAGAGAATGACATGAATAATTATGCCTTTCCCTATAGTACAAATCAGGGAGCCATGATGTCATTCCGGTAACATCTTACAGTAGTAAGGTATCACATCATAGCTGTGTTTTTGTAACATGTTCAGTGGAAATGGTTAAAAGTAGTCTTTGTGCTTAGAGTTGTATGGTTTGTTTAACTTTGCAATCAATGTTGTTGTTTTGGGGGGGGGGGGGGCATTCTTTTAAAATGAAGAATCTGAGTGTCAGCGTCATTCTGTTATCGCAGAGTTGCCCCTGGGGTGTATGGGTAACTGTAAGGTCTATACTGTAGGGTTCTGCAGTCTTCCCAGTGCTACATCGCTGGAAGGAAAGGACAGTTTTTCCATATCTTACATGTTACGGTCTCTGAGCTGTACAGCTCTTCTGGTTTCTCTACTGTATGTGTGAAGTCACTGAGGTAAAGACAAGAGCCCGGGGTAATGTCCGGGGTAATGTCCGGGGTAATGTCCGGGGTAATGTCCGGGGTAATGTCCGGGGTAAAAGTGAGCAGCAGGAGTCAATCTGTTGTTCATAACAGCCAACCTAGCTTTACTTGGATATATTTTCAATATACTTTTTTGTGATTCCCAACAAATGTGTCAATTGATGAATTGTGAAGTGATTTTCCTTATTATAGTCTCTTCATACCCCTCACAATATGATCAGTAAATCATTACACTTCTGAGACAACACAATGTAGACAAATTACGTTCTCCTCTCCTCCATAAAAGCCCATTACCATTCTCCAGGGCTGGAGGGGGCTGAAGGCTGCCAGTAACCCCTCTCCCCCCTCCTCCATCACTAAGAGACCAGGTTAAGCCTGTTTCCGAGTGAACAACCCAGCCTCACCCACTGACCTACAGACTACCCTCCTCGCCAGGAGCTTAGCACCCCCCCCCCCCCAATCCACCCCCCCCAATCCCCCTTCCGGATCCTCACCCACTGACCTACAGACTACCCTCCTTGCCAGGAGCTTAGTACCCCCCCAATCCCCCCTCCGGATCCTCACCCACTGACCTACAGACTACCCTCCTTGCCAGGAGCTTAGTACCCCCCCCCAATCCCCCCCTCCTGATCCCCCCCTCTCCGGATCCTAACCCCCTCCCCATCCCTCCTTCTCCCTCCTTCGTCCCAGTCTGCTGTCTCTGACTGTCCTAATATAAGGTCAGCTATGTCCTGCATTTGTTTGTGAAGGAGAGGAGATGAGGGGCTGTTAAGGCAACCAGACTGCTGTCTCCATCTCACCATTACTACTAAAACACAAACACATACATCACCTCTATTAGAGGTCGACCGATTAGGATTTTTCAACGCCGATACCGATACCGATTATTGGAGGACCAAAAAAGCCGCTACCGATTAATTGGCCGTGTTTTTTTTGTTTTTTGTTGTTGTAATAATGACAATTACAACAGTACTGAATGAACACTTATTTTAACTTAATATAATACATCAATAAAATCAATTTAGCCTCAAATAAATAATGAAACATGTTCAATTTGGTTTAAATAATGCAAAAACAAAGTGTTGGAGAAGAAAGTAAAAGTGCAATATGTGCCATGTAAGAAAGCTAACGTTTAAGTTCCTTGCTCAGAACATGAGAACATATGAAAGCTGGTGGTTCAATCAATCAATCAATCAAGTTTATTTTATATAGCCCTTCGTACATCAGCTAATATCTCGAAGTGCTGTACAGAAACCCAGCCTAAAACCCCAAACAGCAAGCAATGCAGGTGTAGAAGCACGGTGGCTAGGAAAAACTCCCTAGAAAGGCCAAAACCTAGGAAGAAACCTAGAGAGGAACCAGGCTATGAGGGGTGGCCAGTCCTCTTCTGGCTGTGCCGGGTGGAGATTATAACAGAACATGGCCAAGATGTTCAAAATGTTCATAAATGACAAGCTAGGTCAAATAATAATCAGGAATAAATGTCAGTTGGCTTTTCATAGCCGATCATTAAGAGTTGAAAACAGCAGGTCTGGGACAGGTAGGGGTTCCATAACCGCAGGCAGAACAGTTGAAACTGGAACAGCAGCAAGACCAGGTGGACTGGGGACAGCAAGGAGTCATCATGCCCGGTAGTCCTGACGTATGGTCCTAGGGCTCAGGTCCTCCGAGAGAGAGAAAGAAGGAGAGAAGGAGAGAATTAGAGAGAGCATACTTAAAGGTTCCTTTTAACATGAGTCTTCAATATTCCCAGGTAAGAAGTTTTAGGTTGTAGTTATTATAGGAATTATAGGACTATTTCTCTCTCTACCATTTGTATTTCATTAACCTTTGACTATTGGATGTTCTTATAGGCACTTTAGTATTGCCAGTGTAACAGTATAGCTTCCATCCCTCTCCTCGCCGCTACCTGGGCTCGAACCAGGAACACATCGACAACAGCCACCCTCGAAGCAGCGTTACCCATGCAGAGCAAGGGGAATAACTACTCCAAGTCTCAGAGCGAGTGTCGTTTGAAACGCTATTAGCGCGCACCCTGCTAACTAGCTAGCCACTTCACATCGGTTACACCAGCTTAATCTCGGGAGTTGATAGGCTTGAAGAACAGCGAAGAGCTTCTGGCAAAACGCAGGAAAGTGCTGTTTGAATGAATGCTTACGAGCCTGCTGCTGCCTACCACCGCTCAGTCAGACTGCTCTATCAAATCATAGACTTAGACATAATAACACACAGAAATACGAGCCTTAGGTCATTAATATGGTCGAATCCGGAAACTATCATCTCGAAAACAAGACGTTTATTCTTTCAGTGAAATACGGAACCGTTCTGTATTTTATCTAACGGGTGGCATCCATAAGTCTAAATATTCCTGTTACATTGCACAACCTTCAATGTTATGTCATAATTACGTAAAATTCTGGCAAATTAGGCAGCCCAAACTGTTGCATATACACTGACTCTGCGTGCAATGAACGCAAGAGAAGTTACACAATTTCACCTGCTAACCTGGATTTCTTTTAGCTAAATATGCAGGTTTAAAAATACATACTTCTGTGTATTGATTTTAAGAAAGGCATTGATGTTTATGGTTAGGTACACATTGGAGCAACGATATGCACCGCATTGATTATATGCAACGCAGGACACGCTAGATAAACTAGTGATAGCATCAACCATGTGTAGTTATAACTAGTGATTATGATTGATTGATTGTTTTTTATAAGTTAAGTTTAATGCTAGCTAGCAACTTATCTTGGCTTCTTACTGCATTCGCGTAACAGGCAGGCTCCTCGTGGAGTGCAATGTAATCAGGTGGTTAGAGCGTTGGACTAGTTAACTGTAAGGTTGCAAGATTGAATCCCCCGAGCTGACAAGGTAAAAATCTGTCGTTCTGCCCCTGAACGAGGCAGTTAACCCACGGTTCCTAGGCCGTCATTGAAAATAAGAATGTGTTCTTAACTGACTTGCCTAGTTAAATAAAGATTAAATAAAGGTGTAAAAAAATAAATAAAAAAAACGGCCAAATCGGTGTCCAAAAATACCGATTTCCGATTGTTATGAAAACTTGAAATCGGCCCTAATTAATCGGCCATTCCGATTAATCGGTCGACCTCTAACCTCTATAAAGACAACACGTAATCTCAGTCTATGTAGAGGTAGTTGACATGGAAGTAGGTGTCTGTCATCTACTCTGTTTGTATGTCTGGTAGAATCTAGATTTCTCTATGGGAGATGCATTGAGGAGCAGACCCCAAACATTTTTTTGGGGGGGATACAACCAGTTCGGTGCCGACCTTTTTAGTGCTTCTAAACCCCCTTAAAAGTTATGTGTTTGAGCTAGAGACTTCCGGGTAGGCGTACTTCTTGCATTGTACGCGTCTAAATTCACTGATTCCGCCGACGTCAACCATTAGATGGGGGCTTAGCTAGAGCGATGTTTGTGAGATGAGAGGATACTGAACGGTTCTTCTCATGAAAACGTCTCTGAAGTCCGAACGGTTTGAGCTACAAACTATGATGACCCCATTCTGAAAAGCGGAGACTCTCACAAACATGCTTCTTTCTACGACGCTCACAAAGACGCACAGGACTTGTTAGAACTCTACATAGAAGATCATACACAATTATTGCATTGTGATTGTCCCTGATGTTTTCCTGAGCTTTCCTTTAAGAGTCTGATGCTTTGAATCACAACAACAATGTTATTCATTGCTATTCAATGCAATTTCATTACCGTTACCTTGGGGGGGTGAATAATTGACTAGGAGAGAAATGACCTTTTTTGCCGTGTACTGTCCACTGTCCGTGGAAGTTAGAGCAGGGAATATGTCGTTAGGATTCAGGAAGAACCCATATAAATGACCAGGGGGTAAACTTGTTCTCTTTATGATGATCTGATGCTTCTGGTTTGACAACCAGATTAATAAATGATCACTCATACATTTTTTAAAGATATTTTAATGCGTGTAGTGTTTCCTTCCGCCTGTTACTGTGGTAACTTTCTCCACTAGAAGAAAATACTAAACGTAGACTGGAAACTTTTAACCTATTGCATGATACCATAGCAACATCATGCATTTGCATATCACCATTTTAGTCCCCAATCCCCTCACATTTTCTTTGTTTGCTCTCTGGGGTCTAAGCTGGGTTACTGTAAAGCACTTTCTGACAACTGACAATTTTAAAAAGGGAATTATAAAATACATTTGATAGAATTTTAACAGAAAAGAGAAAAACCCATGGTGTTATCTTGACTGATGACATGAGCGTGAAAGCAGAGCAGTAATTAGACCAGGGCAGTAATTAGACCAGGGCAGTAATTAGACCAGAGTAGTTATTAGACCAGAGCAGTTATTAGACCCAGAGTAGTTATTAGACCAGGGCAGTTATTAGGCCAGGGCAGTAATTAGACCAGGGTAGTTATTAGACCAGGGCAGTAATTAGACCAGGGCAGGGTAGTTATTAGACCAGGGTAGTTATTAGACCAGGGTAGTAATTAGACCAGGGCAATAATTAGACCAGGGTAGTTATTAGACCAGAGCAGTAATTAGACCAGGGCAGTTATTAGACCAGGGCAGGGCAGTAATTACACCAGGGCAGTAATTAGACCAGGGCAGGGCAGTAATTAGACCAGAGTAGTTATTAGACCAGGGCAGTTATCACACCAGAGTAGTTATTAGACCAGGGCAGTTATTAGACCAGGGCAGTAATTAGACCAGAGTAGTTATTCGATCAGGGCAGTTATTAGACCAGGGCAGTTATTAGACCAGGGCAGTAATTAAACCAGGGCAGTTATTAGACCAGAGTAGTAATTAGACCAGAGCAGTTATTAGACCAGAGTAGTTATTAGACCAGAGTAGTTATTAGACCAGAGTAGTAATTAGACCAGGGTAGTTATTAGACCAGAGTAGTTATTAGACCAGAGTGGTTATTAGACCAGAGTAGTTATTAGACCAGGGCAGGGTAGTTATTAGACCAGGATAGTAATGAGACCAGAGTAGTAATTAGACCAGGGCGGTAATTAGACCAGAGTAGTAATTAGACCAGGGCAGTTATTAGACCAGGGCAGTTATTAGAACAGAGTAGTTATTAGACCAGAGTGGTTATTAGACCAGAGTAGTAATTACACCAGAGCAGTAGTTAGACCAGAGTAGTTATTAGACCAGGGCAGTAATTAGACCAGAGTAGTAATTAGACCAGAGTAGTTATTAGACCAGAGTGGTTATTAGACCAGAGTAGTTATTAGACCAGGGCAGGAAAGTTATTAGACCAGGGTAGTAATTAGACCAGAGTAGTAATTAGACCAGGGCAGTAATTAGACCAGGGTAGTTATTAGACCAGGGCAGTAATTAGACCAGGGTAGTTATTAGACCAGGGCAGTTATTAGACCAGGGCAGTAATTAGACCAGGGTAGTTATTAGACCAGGGCAGTAATTAGACCAGGGCAGTAATTAGACCAGGGTAGTTATTAGACCAGGGCAGTAATTAGACCAGGGCAGTTATTAGACCAAGGTAGGTATTAGAGCAGGGCAGTAATTAGACCAGGGCAGTTATTAGACCAGAGTAGTTATTAGACCAGAGTAGTTATTAGACCAGGGCAGTAATTAGACCAGAGTAGTTATTAGACCTGAGTAGTTATTAGACCAGAGTAGTTATTAGACCAGGGCAGTTATTAGACCAGGGCAGTAATTAGACCAGAGTAGTTATTAGACCAGGGCAGTAATTAGACCAGGGTAGTTATTAGACCAGGGCAGTAATTAGACCAGGGTAGTTATTAGACCAGGGCAGTAATTAGACCAGGGCAGGGTAGTTATTAGACCAGGGTAGTTATTAGACCAGGGTAGTAATTAGACCAGGGCAATAATTAGACCAGGGTAGTTATTAGACCAGAGCAGTAATTAGACCAGGGCAGTTATTAGACCAGGGCAGGGCAGTAATTACACCAGGGCAGTAATTAGACCAGGGCAGGGCAGTAATTAGACCAGAGTAGTTATTAGACCAGGGCAGTTATCAGACCAGAGTAGTTATTAGACCAGGGCAGTTATTAGACCAGGGCAGTAATTAGACCAGAGTAGTTATTCGATCAGGGCAGTTATTAGACCAGGGCAGTTATTAGACCAGGGCAGTAATTAGACCAGGGCAGTTATTAGACCAGAGTAGTAATTAGACCAGAGCAGTTATTAGACCAGAGTAGTTATTAGACCAGAGTAGTAATTAGACCAGGGTAGTTATTAGACCAGGGCAGTTATTAGACCAGGGCAGTAATTAGACCAGGGCAGTTATTAGACCAGAGTAGTAATTAGACCAGAGCAGTTATTAGACCAGAGTAGTTATTAGACCAGAGTAGTAATTAGACCAGGGTAGTTATTAGACCAGAGTAGTTATTAGACCAGAGTGGTTATTAGACCAGAGTAGTTATTAGACCAGGGCAGGGTAGTTATTAGACCAGGATAGTAATGAGACCAGAGTAGTAATTAGACCAGGGCGGTAATTAGACCAGAGTAGTAATTAGACCAGGGCAGTTATTAGACCAGGGCAGTTATTAGAACAGAGTAGTTATTAGACCAGAGTGGTTATTAGACCAGAGTAGTAATTAGACCAGGGCAGTAATTAGACCAGAGTAGTAATTAGACCAGAGTAGTTATTAGACCAGAGTGGTTATTAGACCAGAGTAGTTATTAGACCAGGGCAGGAAAGTTATTAGACCAGGGTAGTAATTAGACCAGAGTAGTAATTAGACCAGGGCAGTAATTAGACCAGAGTAGTTATTAGACCAGGGTAGTTATTAGACCAGGGTAGTAATTAGATCAGGGCAGTTATTAGACCAGAGTAGTTATTAGACCAGGGCAGTAATTAGACCAGGGCAGTTATTAGACCTGGGCAGGGCAGTAATTAGACCAGAGTAGTTATTAGACCAGGGCAGTTATTAGACCAGGGCAGTAATTAGGCCAGGGCAGTTATTAGACCAGAGTAGTTATTAGACCAGAGTAGTTATTAGACCAGAGCAGTTATTAGACCAGGGCAGTAATTAGACCAGAGCAGTTATTAGACCAGGGCAGTTATTAGACCTGGGCAGGGCAGTAATTAGACCAGAGTAGTTATTAGACCAGAGTAGTTATTAGACCAGGGCAGTTATTAGACCAGAGTAGTTATTAGACCAGAGTAGTTATTCGACCAGGGCAGTAATTAGACCAGAGTAGTAAATAGACCAGGGCAGGTATTAGACCAGGGTAGTTATTAGACCAGAGTAGTTATTAGACCAGAGTAGTTATTAGACCAGGGCAGTAATTAGACCAGTGTAGTTATCAGACCAGGGCAGTTATTAGACCAGGGCAGTTATTAGACCAGGGCAATAATTAGTCAGTTAAGTCAGTTAAGAACAAATTCTTATTTACAATGACGGCCTAGGAACAGTGGGTTAACTTCTTTGTTCAGGGGCAGAACGGCAGATTTGTACCTTGTCAGCTTGGGGATTTGATCAGGCAACCTTTCATTTGCTAGTCCAACACTCTAACCACTAGGCTACCTGCCGCCCCATGGTGTCTACCTGCTGCCCCATGGTGTTTACCTGCTGCCCCATGGTGTCTACCTGCCGCCCCATGGTGACCCCATGGTGTCTACCTGCTGCCCCATGGTGTCTACCTGCCGCCCCATGGTGTTTACCTGCTGCCCCATGGTGTCTACCTGCCGCCCCATGGTGTCTACCTGCCGCCGCATGGTGTCTACCTGACGCCCCATAATGTCTACTTGCCGCCCCATGGTGTCTACCTGCCGCCCCATAATGTCTACCTGCCGCCCCATGGTGTCTACCTGCCGCCCCATGGTGTCTACCTGCCGCCCCATGGTGTCTACCTGCCGCCCCATGGTGTCTACCTGCTGCCCCATGGTGTCTACCTGACGCCCCATGGTGTCTACCTTCCGCCCCATAATGTCTACCTGCCGCCCCATGGTGTCTACCTGCTGCCCAATGGTGTCTACCTGACGCCCCATGGTGTCTACCTTCCGCCCCATAATGTCTACCTGCCGCCCCATGGTGTCTACCTTCCGCCCCATAATGTCTACCTGCCGCCCCATGGTGTCTACCTGCCACCCCATGGTGTCTACCTGCCGCCCCATGGTGACCCTATGGTGTCTACCTGCCGCCCCATGGTGTCTACCTGCCGCACCATGGAGTCTACCTGACGCCCCATAATGTCTACCTGCCGCCCCATGGTGTATACCTGCCACCCCATGGTGTCTACCTGCCGCCCCATGGTGTCTACCTGCCGCCCCATGGTGTCTACCTGCCGCCCCATGGTGTCTACCTGCCGCCCAATGGTGTCTACCTGCCGCCCCATGCTGTATACCTGCCGCCCCATGGTGTCTACCTGCCGCCCAATGGTGTCTACCTGCCGCCCAATGGTGTCTACCTGCCGCCCCATGGTGTCTACCTGCCGCCCCATGGTGTCTACCTGCCGCCCCATGGTGACCCTATGGTGTCTACCTGCCGCCCCATAATGTCTACCTGCCGCCCCATGGTGTCTACCTGTCGCCCCATGGTGACCCTATGGTGTCTACCTGCCGCCCCATGGTGACCCTATGGTGTCTACCTGCTGCCCCATGGTGACCCTATGGTGTCTACCTGCCGCCCCATGGTGACCATATGGTGTCTACCTGCTGCCCCATGGTGACCCTATGGTGTCTACCTGCCGCTCCATGGTGACCCTATGGTGTCTACCTGCCGCCCCATGGTGACCCTATGGTGTCTACCTGCCGCCCCATGGTGACCCTATGGTGTCTACCTGCCGCCCCATGGTGACCCTATGGTGTCTACCTGCCACCCCATGGTGACCCTATGGTGTCTACCTGCCGCCCCATGGTGACCCTATGGTGTCTGTCGAGGAGGGAATACCAAAGCTCCAGCGGGAGCTGCTTCCACTCAGAAAACCTTTGGGAGAGAGGATCTGCCTGCTGAGAGATGGTGTGGATTAGTCCTGATTGAATGCACACCCTGGGTGAGAGGTGTGTGTGTGTGTGTGTGTGTGTGTGTGTGTGTGTGTGTGTGTGTGTGTGTGTGTGTGTGTGTGTGTGTGTGTGTGTGTGCGTGTGTGTGAGAGAGAGGTGGTGTCACGTTGTGATTGTGTCCTCTGTAATCAGATCTCAGCCTCTTAGAGGGCTCATCCTCTCTCCTCCCAGCCGACTCCATCCCTGACAGGGACTGAGATTCATGGACCTCCCAATTCACACAAAATGGATACGGGTAGGGTGGTAGAGGGAAGAGAGCGGGGAAGACTGGCTACCGTTCCAGGGAAGACTGGCTACCGTTCCAGGGAAGACTGGCTACCGTTCCAGGGAAGACTGGCTACAGTTCCAGGGAAGACTGGCTACAGTTCCAGGGAAGACTGGCTACAGTTCCAGAGAAGACTGGCTACAGTTCCAGGGAAGACTGACTACAGTTCCAGGGAAGACTGGCTACAGTTCCAGGGAAGACTGGCTACAGTTCCAGGGACTGTCACATTGGCCTTTCTGAAATGACAGGTTGTAAGAATGAAGCTCTGTCTGAAGATCTTTTAGCACAAGCCCATCAATCATCACTCTGTGACTGCCCACCTTGTAATATTTCCTGTGCACTTATCCCAAAATACACATCATTATAGTAGTCAAAGCCTTTGACATTCATTTTGTCATAACTCATGAATATGTTGGAAATTATTAGACATGTTAAAAGTTGTACGAAGCTACATAAGGAGTGAACTGTCATGCAAGCAGTTACATCAGACTAAAGGGGAAGCACTAACTGGAATTGCCCTGCATATATACTACTCAACCTGAGAGGCCTCTGTTTATGGCCTTTCAACAGATCCTACAAACTACTCTCAGGAAATATATTGACTGCTTGAGTGACGGCTTTACAAGCAAATTATATGCACCAAACCAGAGAGAAGAAAGTTACTAAAGTCAATATGTAACATAAATCCTACAGTGTTTTTTTGTACCACCTGCCTTTGGTTCAGTGGTGATTTGCCAGCAAAACCACAACACTAAACAATACATTAATTACACTATAATGGTGACAAACAGTGCCCACAAACTGTTAGGCCCTACATAAAGCTTTCACAACAGCAGAGCTTTCTTTTCAGCACCATGGAGTGAATCCTTACCACCACTACACCTGGTTATCAGCGGAACCTTGTCTGGCAGCGAAACAGTTCATTCAGCCTCATTTACTGCCTTTTAAAAAACTTGCTTAAACAAATGTGGTTTCTAATGACAATTGAGATGTACAAACTATGTCATAAGAAAACAATTAGTTGATAAGAGGCAATCGATCATTTTGATTAAGACATTAATGAGCTAGCTAAGACGGATATAGTCAATATAACTATTTGTTCAGCACTTTTGAAATGTACAGCGACAGAATTCAGAACATGGGCCGTTCTTACAGTAATCTCCCTGTACACCAAATCAGAACTGAAGGATAAATAAAGGGGGCATATAAGCAGACAATGAAAGCTCTTACAATATTCGATGATGACATTTCTCTAAAACAGGCTATAGGCTACATGTGCAATACCAAGTCAGAACAGTAGGCTACGTTAATGAGGGGGAAAGGGACCAAATTATTAGGGTGAGGCACAGGGGCTACTAACAGCTTACTACACAACATACACTTAGTATTACTTTCTTAACTACAGTATACATATCTCCCTCTCTCATTTATGCAGCAGAATATAAAACATGTGTGCTCACTTGAACTGGAAGGTGGCATGGTGGTCCTTCTTGTGGGCAAATTTTGTCATCAAAGTCTAGCATTATCTGGATTTATGGTGCTTTCAAGACAACTGTGAACTCGAAGAAAAAAAAACAAGGTTGAATCATGACATCAGTGATCTTCAGGTCAGAGCTCTAGAAAGAGGCCAGAGTTCCCGACTTGGAATTCTAAG
Source organism: Salvelinus namaycush (assembly GCF_016432855.1). Lineage (NCBI taxonomy): Eukaryota > Metazoa > Chordata > Actinopteri > Salmoniformes > Salmonidae > Salvelinus > Salvelinus namaycush. The sequence continues at coordinate 6,683,681 of NC_052318.1, read as the reverse complement.
TTGGATGATCGTTAAAAACGTATTTTCCCAGTCGGAGCTCATTTTTTCAGAGTTCCCAGTTGTCTTGAACTCACTAAAGTCAGAGATTTCCCAGTTCCGAGTTTCCAGTTGTTTCGAACATGACAGAAGTCTTGCTGGATTGCCAGCATGGCTAATGTATTCAACCTTTTCTGGCCCATGATGTTGCATGTGAATATTTATCGTTTTAAGCTTGGAAAAGAGACCCTTAAACCCAGACTTGAACCACACTCTCTCTCCACTGAATAGTGGCTAGTGATTTGCTTTGCAACACTTGCAGTTAAACACTGATACCTTCCAAACCACTCATTGTTGAATTTGAGATTTCCCACTTGTTGTGTAATGTTTATGTCCAATATCCTATGAGCACCGATACGTTTTATCTATAATTTCTCTTCATATGACAAGGATTGAAAAGGATTTTGCCAGTAGATTGTCGACTAGATTGATGATGACGATGACTGCTTGTCTAGCTTGCTAGCTAAGATGTTGAAAGTATGATGTTGACATGATCAGTCCAATCAAAGCTACGGTGGATATAACGTGATGTGACGTCATTTTATCTGTGGCCAATGACCTTGAGCCTTCTTGGATGGGCACTTCTAATGTAAATCTATGGCAGCACCCAAGGGGCTTGAATTTTTGAGCTCTCCCCTTAGATTTTGCGGTGACGTAGTGTCCCCATGAGTGACAGGACACTGAGCCAATCACGGCGCAACTAGAGAACATTACCAACCCCTACGCTCCGTATTTTCCCGCTGGCTGCCGCACCACCACAGAAAGCACTGAGCTAGGCTGAAACACCTGCATTTTGGAGCTGCCTTACTCAAGAAAGCAATAAATACACCATGTTTGTATGTGGCTTTGTTAACTCAATTATTATTATTTTTACATTGTTTGCAAACTGATATGTGATATGCAAAACAGGCACACAGGTGGTGCTCAAAACAGGTGGGGCTCTGAATGACGGGTTGCCACTGGATTGGTTCATGATTTATGATGAGCAAATCCTACTGGGTTTTAGAGTCTTCGTGTATCTGTGACTGTAGATAAAAGGCATGTTTAAAATATTGTTTGAAAGGAACATTCAGTAAACATCTAGAATGTACAGTAAGTTCAGTATGACTCACGAGGAACATCATGCAGTGTTTCTGTCACCATCCTCTTGGGTTTATGTCCCGGCTCAGGGCCAAGTCAGGCAACTCATTTCCCATTCAGTGTGAGCAGTAAGAAGTCAGGTAGAGACATAATGAGACAGGAGTCACATCTCTCTCTCTCTACTCTGGGGCCAGAGGAGGTAACATTGCAAGGCTGTTGTGACGGATGCTGTACACTCAAATGAGCCTTCTGCCTTATGGATGGGCTGGGAGTTCACATGAAACAGAGAAGGAGAGAGAGATGCAGGAAGATGGAGGGAGGCGGGGGTTAGGTGGATAAATAAAGCTCAGAACTGGCTGACCTAGAATTGTGAGCGGATGTTTTTTGGAGCTACATACCAATATACTGCTATCGCTCAAAGGAACTGCAGTAAATTAAAATCAGATGGATTGTTGGTATATTAGGCACAAATAGATTTGAAATGAATGAGCATGTATGGCATTTCCCAGGATTAAAATCACAGATGCCAATGTGTTTGATGCCTAGGTTTGATTAGGCCTGGATGAGTTGGAATGATTCTCTGAATATTTATATGTTGTGGAGCAGTCCCATGTGTGTCGACTCCCCATCCTGGTAACATATGCTTCTGTGAGCATGCCTTTGTGAGCTTCCCAATCCCACTGGAATCCCTTTGTGTGCAGCAGAGGGAGTCTGCCTTTGCATTATAATGACACTAATTTAGGGCTGGCTGTTTGTGTGCCTCTGTGGAGGTGTGTGGATTAAACCACATGGGTCAGCAGCCATGTTTGCTCCATGGATTTTGGGCATCCATGCAGTGTCATCAGCCCAGAATATAAAGGTTGATGGCTCATTCTGTGACCTCATTGGTTCCTACTATTATCCACTCTGGCCCTGCAGTGCCCCTGTACCTGTGGACAGAATTGGTATTTTACTGTTAATGTGTATGACCTGGTACTTCTAAGATTTGAGTTGCATTCCTTTTGGGTCTCTCTTTATAATAGATCAGGAATAACACTCCGACAGCTCTCTTTATAATAGATCAGGAATAACACTCCGACAGCTCTCTTTATAATAGATCAGGAATAACACTCCGACAGCTCTCTTTATAATAGATCAGGAATAACACTCCGACAGCTCTCTTTATAATAGATCAGGAATAACACTCCGACAGCTCTCTTTATAATAGATCAGGAATAACACTCCGACAGCTCTCTTTATAATAGATCAGGAATAACACTCCGACAGCTCTCTTTATAATAGATCAGGAATAACACTCCGACAGCTCTCTTTATAATAGATCAGGAATAACACTCCGATAGCTCTCTTTATAATAGATCAGGAATAACACTCCGACAGCTCTCTTTATAATAGATCAGGAATAACACTCCGACAGCTCTCTTTATAATAGATCAGGAATAACACTCCGACAGCTCTCTTTATAATAGATCAGGTCTAATTCTCCAACAACAGATTTCCACTCATTCTGTAAACCTGTTTTGATGCCTGCAGCTTGTTTGTCTTTTTTGGTGGTTCTGTTAAATACACATCTGTTTTTGCTATGCTGTTTGCAATCGATGGGGTATTGTTTTGCTGCTGCTGCAGTCTCTACCCTGGCACTGCTGTCCTATCAAGAGGCTTTTTGTGTAAACAATAGTGAGGAAGCAAGGACAAACCCGAGCAGCGACCAATTGACATCCACCCTCCGTATGCGCTGTGTTGCCCAGTGAAAGGTCCCTCCTACTACCCCTCCACTCCTCCACCCCCATAGTCAGTCCTGAGTGGAATCTCAGGGTTAGCCTTTGAGGGGTTGAGTAGTGGTGGACTGTGGTAGAGGTGGACTGTGGTACAGGTGGACTGTGGTGGAGGTGGACTGTGGTAGAGGTGGACTGTGGTAGAGGTGGACTGTGGTAGTGGTGGACTGTGGTAGTGGTGGACTGTGGTAGAGGTGGACTGTGGTAGAGGTGGACTGTGGTAGAGGTGGACTGTGGTAGAGGTGGACTGTGGTAGAGGTGGACTGTGGTAGTGGTGGACTGTGGTACCGGTGGACTGTGGTAGAGGTGGACTGTGGTAGAGGTGGTGTCACGATCGTCTATAGGAGAGAGAGAGGACCAAGGCGCAGCGCGTGAAAAATACATCTTCTCTTTATTATAAGAAGGAAAAAATGAAACAAAACAACAAACTGACGACCGTGAAGCTATAAATACAAATAGTGCTGACACAAACACTACACATAGACAATTACCCCTAGACACCTACACTGAACACTAAACCATCTACTCTACTACACCCCCTAAACCATACAACACCCTAGACAATACAAAAACACACAAACTTCCCCATGTCACACCCTGACCTAACTAAAATAATAATGAAAACAAAGATAACTAAGGCCAGGGTGTGACAGGTGGACTGTGGTAGAGGTGGACTGAGGTAGAGGTGGACTGTGGTAGAGGTGGACTGTGGTAGAGGTGGACTGTGGTAGAGTTGGACTGTGGTAGAGGTGGACTGTGGTACCAGTGGACTGAGATAGAGGTAGACTGTGGTAGAGGTGGACTGAGGTAGAGGTGGACTGAGGTAGAGGTGGACTGAGGTAGAGGTGGACTGAGGTAGAGGTGGACTGAGGTAGAGGTGGACTGAGGTAGAGGTAGACTGTGGTAGAGGTGGACTGTGGTAGTGGTGGACTGTGGTACCGGTGGACTGAGGTAGAGGTGGACTGTGGTACCGGTGGACTGAGGTAGAGGTGGACTGTGGTAGAGGTGGACTGTGATAGTAGTGGATGGTCAGGAGTCTGTTGACATGCCTGGTGTTTGTCCAGAGGAAGGAGATCAGCTCTCCAGTCCCCAGGCATGCTTCATGACCAGGTCCCAGAGGACATGTGATATAAGAATGGCTAAACAATGCTATATTGTTCTTCTGCATCAGTATATCGACCCACAACCCACCAGCATCTGTGCGTACTGCATACCAATCACTAGAGTTTAGATGGCATGACCTCTATTGTGAAAGGAAGACAATGCTACCTGTCAGACGCTATGGATTGTGTGGCATCTTGGTGAAACAATAGAAACCATAGCACCTTTACGGTTTGCTCAGTATTCCAAGATGTATGTGCTCAGAATTAAAGATACCTCAATATCTAAGCTGCTCACAAAGAAAATGTTATTTAGAGCCATATTAATGCCATCCCTTCTTGTCTCCTCTTTAAGAGGATATTATTGATGAAGAAGTGATGGACTGCCATTAAATGCTGCTGAGTCTGTGCATGTTTAGCTATAGTTAGCAAATATTTGTCTTACTTTATAACCCTGCACTGTCGGAAATGGGTTCGTAAGTAAGCATTTTCACTGGTAAGTCTACACCTGTTGTATTCGGTGCATGTGACCAACATTTGATTTGATGTATGTCTATTGTATGTCACCAGATGAGCTAAACTACTTCTATGCTCGCTTCGAGACAAATAACACTGAAACATGCATGAGAGCACCAGCTGTTCCGGAAGACTGTGTGATCACGCTCTCCGCAGCAGATGTGGGTAAGACTTTTAAACAGGTCAACATTCACAAGGCCACAGGGCCAGATGGATTACCAGGACGTGTACTGTGAGCATGCGCTAACCAACTGGCAAGTGTTTTCACTGACATTTTTAACCTCTCCCTGTCCGAGTCTGTAATACTGTAAGAATATTTTGAAGATAAATACACAACGCAGAGTTTGAGAGGACTAAAAACTAGAGTACTAATGGTCAATAGTGAATTGTAAATAGGAGTTGGATTTCAGCTCAACATCTGTTTAGGATCTGTGGGATGTCAGTAATGAACTCAGAGCTATGTGTGCTACGTGGGCCATGTTTTCCTTGGTCTATACATTGAGTCTGGAGTGGGATACTTGTTATTTGGCCATTGGCAAAGTGGTCCTGCAAGGACTTCTGATTGGTCAACCCCAGGCTAGGGTGGGGGTTATAAGTGGCATCCTGTCCTTTGTTCTGAGGAGAAAAGCTGAGGACAGGGGGAGACTGAACATCTGACTCCCAGCATAACATATTAAAAAAACAAAAAAAAAAAAATATTTTTAATGACGGCCTAGGAACAGTGGGTTAACTGCCTTGTTCAGGGGCAGAACAACAGATTTTTACCTTGTCAACTCGGGGATTCAATCTTGCAACCATTCGGTTACTAGTCCAACGCTCTAACCACTAGGCTACCTGCTGCCCCAATCTTGATTTGTCCTCTCTGAATAAACCTATTTTTCTCCCCCTGATTTGCTTTGTAGTTTGTGTTATTGAAGATTAACATAAATTGCTAAAAATACCAATATGTTTTAAGCAGACCACCACAGTGCCTGTGCCCAAGAACACTAAGGTAACCTGCCTAAATGACTACCTAAATGACTACCCGTAGCACTCACATCTGTAGCCATGAAGTGCTTTGAAAGGCTGATCCATGGCACACATCAGCACCATTATCCCAGAAACCCTAGATCCACTCCAATTTGGATAGGTAACAACACATCCGCCACGCTGATCCTCAACACAGGGGTCCCTCAGGGGTGCGTGCTCAGTCCCCTCCTGTACTCCCTTTCCACTCATGACTGCATGGCCAGGCACGACTCCAACACCATCATTAAGTTTGCCGATGACACAGTGGTAGGCCAGATCACCGACAACGACGAAACAGCCTATAGGGAGGAGGTCAGAGACCTCTCTCAACGTGATTAAGACAAAGGAGATGATTGTGGACTACAGGAAAAAGAGGACAGAGCACGCCCCATTCTCATCAACGGGGCTGCAGTGGAGCAGGTTGAGAGCTTCAAGTTCCTTGGTGTCCACATCACCAACAAACTAACATGGTCCAAGCACACCAAGACAGTCGTGAAAAGGGCACGACAAAACCTACTCAGGAGACTGAAAAGATTTGGCGTGGGTCCTCAGATCCTCAAAAGGTTCTACAGCTGCACCATCGAGAGCATCCTGACTGGTTGCATCACTGCCTGATATGGCAATTGCTCGGCATCCGACCGCAAGGCACTACAGATGGTTGTGCGAACGGCCCAGTACATCACTGGGGCCAAGCTTCCTGCCATTCAGGACCTCTATACCAGGCGGTGTCAGAGGAAGGCCCATAAAATTGTCAAGACTCCAGCCACCCTAGTCATAGACTGTTCTCTCTGCTACCGCATGGCAAGTGGTACCGGAGCACCAAGTCTAGGTCCAAGAGGCTTATTATCCACGGTCATCCCCCTCTTCAAAGGGGGGAGACACTCTAGACCAAAACTGCTACAGACCTCTATCTATCCTACCCTTCTAAGGTCTTCGAAAGCCAAGTTAACAAACAGATCACCAACCATTTCGAATCCCACCGTACCTTCTCCGCTATGCAATCTGGTTTCAGAGCTGGTCATGGGTGCACCTCAGCCACGCTCAAGGTCCTAAATGATATCATAACCGCCATCGATAAGAGACAATTGTCACGCGGGACTAGGTGGGTGAAAGAATCAGACGCAGAGAGAGAGCCGCTTGGAAAAAATATTCCTTTTTACTATTTCACAAAAATTGATAAGCCCGAACATCCAGGGCGCAGAGAAACACTTGCCAAAACCCAAAACACACACACGTAACCAAAAGACAATCCCGCACAAAACAAGGGCGGGTTAAACTCCTAAATATAGGGAAGCTCATTACGAAACCAAAAACCACAGGTGCAACTAATAAGACAAAACAAACAGACAAACGAAAAAGGGATCGGTGGCGGCTAGTAGGACGGTGACGACGACCGCCGAGCACCGCCCGAACAGGCAGGGGAGCCAACTTCGGCGGAAGTCGTGACAGTACCCCCCTCCTGACGTGCGGCTTCCGCAGCGCGTCGCCACCGGCCTCGAGGACGACCCGGAGGGCGAGGTACCGGGCGATCCGGGTGGAGGCGGTGGAAGTCTCTCAGTAGAGAAGGATCTAAAATGTCCCCCACCGGAACCCAGCATCTCTCCTCCGGACCGTACCCCTCCCAGTCCACGAGGTACTGTAGGCCCCTCACCCGGCGTCTCGAGTCCAGAATGGCACGTACTGTGTACGCCGGGGACCCCTCGATCTCCAGAGGGGGTGGAGGGACCTCAGGCACCTCACCTTCTTGCAGGGGACCAGCCACCACCGGCCTGAGGAGAGACACATGAAACGAGGGGTTAATCCGGTAATACCTAGGGAGTTGTAACCTATAACACACCTCGTTTATTCTCCTCAGGACTTTAAACGGCCCCACACACTGCGGCCCCAGCTTCCGACAGGGCAGGCGGAGAGGCAGGTTTCGGGTCGAGAGCCAGACCCTGTCCCCCGGTGTGAACACGGGGGCCTCACTGCGGTGCTGGTCAGCGCTCCTCTTCTGCCGTTGTCCTGCTAACTTTAGCGATTCCTGGACGGCTTTCCAGGTGTCCTTGGAGCGCTGTACCCATTCCTCTACCGCAGGAGCCTCGGTCTGACTCTGATGCCATGGGGCCAGGACCGGCTGGTAACCTAACACACACTCAAACGGGGACATGTTCGTTGAGGAGTGGCGGAGGGAGTTCTGAGCGAGCTCAGCCCAAGGAACATACCTCGCCCACTCACCAGGCCGGTCCCGGCAATATGACCGCAGAAACCTGCCCACATCCTGGTTTACGCGCTCCACCTGCCCATTACTCTCGGGGTGAAAACCCGAGGTCAAGCTGACCGAGACCCCCAGTCTTTCCATAAACGCCCTCCAAACTCTGGATGTGAATTGGGGGCCCCGATCAGAAACGATGTCCTCAGGCACCCCATAGTGCCGGAAGACATGGGTAAACAAGGCCTCTGCAGTCTGCAGGGCCGTAGGGAGACCGGGCAACGGGATGAGACGGCAGGACTTAGAAAACCGATCCACAACGACCAAAATCGTAGTACTTCCCTGGGACGGGGGAAGATCGGTAAGAAAGTCCACCGATAAGTGTGTCCACGGCCGTTGGTGTGTCCACGGCCGAGGGGCTGTAACTTCCCTCTAGGCAAGTGCCGAGGAGCCTTGCTCTGAGCGCACACCGAGCAGGAGGAGACATAAAATCTCACGTCCTTAGCCAACGTGGGCCACCAGTATCTCCCTCTAAGACTCCGCACTGTCCTCTCGATGCCAGGATGACCCGAGGAGGGGAGAGTATGAGCCCAACGGATTAGCTTATCCCGGACCCCCCCCCCGGCACGTACTGAACCCCCGCTGGACAGTTAGGGGGGGTCTGCTCTAACCGTGAGGCTCTCTCTATCTCCGCGTCCACCTCCCATACCACCGGTGCCACGAGACATGAAGGTGGAATGATGGGAGTTGGCTCAACGGACCGCTCCTCGGTATCATAGAGACGGGACAGCGCGTCGGCTTTGGTGTTTTGGGAGCCTGGTCGGTACGAGATGGTGAACTGAAACCGGGTGAAAAACATGGCCCATCTAGCCTGACGCGGATTTAGTCTCCTCGCTTCCCGGATGTACTCGAGATTACGATGGTCAGTCCAGATGAGAAAAGGGTGTTTCGGCCCCTCAAGCCAATGTCTCCACACCTTCAGAGCCTTGACTACAGCTAACAACTCCCGGTCCCCCACGTCATAGTTTCGCTCCGCCGGACCGAGCTTCCTCGAAAAGAAGGCACAAGGGCGGAGCTTGGGTGGTACGCCCGAGCGCTGGGACAGCACGGCCCCGACCCCCGCCTCGGACGCGTCCACCTCCACTATGAACGCTAAAGAGGGGTCCGGATGCGCCAACACGGGCGCATTGGTGAACAGCTCCTTCAGACGACTGAAAGCTCTGTCCGCCTCTGCTGACCAACGCAAGCGCACCGGTCCTCCCTTCAGCAGTGAGGTAATGGGAGCAGCCACCTGACCAAAACCCCGGATAAACCTCCGGTAGTAATTGGCAAACCCTAAAAACCGCTGCACCTCTTTCACCGTGGTCGGAGTCGGCCAATTACGCACGGCTGTAACGCGGTCATCCTCCATCACCACCCCGTAGGTGGAAATACGATAACCCAGGAAGGAAACGGCCTGTTTGAAGAACTCACATTTCTCCGCCTTGCAATACAGGTCATGCTCCAGCAGTCGCCCAAGTACCTTACGCACCAGAGACACATGCGCCGCGCGTGTGGCAGAGTAGATCAAGATGTCATCAATGTACACTACCACTCCCTGCCCGAGCAGGTCTCGGAGAATCTCATCTACGAAGGATTGAAAGACAGCTGGAGCATTTTTCAACCCATATGGCATGACGCGGTACTCTTAATGGCCAGATGTAGTACTAAATGCGGTTTTCCACTCATCTCCTCCCCGGATACGCACCAGATTATACGCACTCCTCAGGTCCAATTTTTTGAAGAAGCGTGCCCCGTGAAATGATTCCACCGCCGTAGCGATGAGAGGTAGTGGGTAACTAAACCCCACTGTGATGGAATTTAGACCTCGATAATCAATGCACGGGCGTAAACCGCCATCCTTCTTCTTCACAAAAAAGAAGCTCGAGGAGACAGGTGATGCGGAGGGCCGAATGTATCCCTGTCCCAGTGATTCAGTAACATATGTCTCCATAGCCGCTGTCTCCTCCTGAGATAAAGGATACACGTGACTCCTAGGAAGTGCAGCGTTCTCCAGGAGGTTTATCGCGCAGTCCCCTCTACGATGGGGTGGTAATTGGGTCGCCTTCTTTTTACTGAAGGCGATAGCCAAATCGGCATATTCAGAGGGAATGCGCACGGTGGAAACCTGGTCTGGACTCTCCACCGTAGTCGCACCAACGGCAACTCCTATACACCTGCCTGAACACTCCTCTGACCCCCCCTTAAGAGCCCCCTGTTGCCAGGAAATCACCGGGTTGTGCTGAGCTAGCCAGGGAATTCCCAACACCACTGGAAACGCAGGTGAGTCGATAAGGAACAGACTAATCTGCTCCTTATGACTACCCTGCGTTACCATGTCCAGTGGTACCGTGGCCTCCCTGACCATTCCTGACCCTAATGGTCGGCTATCTAAGGAGTGCACGGGGAAAGGTAGGTCTAACGACACAAGGGGAATCCCTAGCCTTAATGCGAGCCCCCGATCTATGAAATTCCCAGCTGCGCCTGAATCGACTAGCGCCTTATGCTGTAGAGAGGGAGAAAACCTATTTCCCCGGGTTAACACATACATATGACTGACAGGAAGCTCTGGGTAAGTCTGGTGCTGACTCACCTGGGGTGATCGAGTAGTGTTCCGCCTGCCCTCCCGACTCCCAGAAGAGTTCCTCCAGCACCGGTCGGCCGTGTGCCCTCGCCGACCACAACTGGTGCAGGAGGACACTCCTCTTTCGGTCCCCCTTGACGCTGCCCCCCCTAACTCCATAGGGATAGGAGCAGGAGGGCTGGGAGGTGGAAACGACAGGACCTGTTCCGAACGTCCGCGGGCAGCCAGCAGGTTGTCGAGACGGATGGCCATGTCAATGAGTTCATCCAGCGTGAGTGTGGTGTCCCGACACGCTAGCTCCCTGCGGACGTCCTCCCTAAGGCTACATCGGAAATGGTCTATTAAGGCCCTGTCGTTCCACCCTGCTCCTGCGGCCAAGGTCCTGAACTCCAGGGCAAAGTCCTGTACGCTCCTCGTCTCCTGACGCAGGTGGAACAGCGGTTCACCCGCCGCACGACCCTCTGGTGGGTGGTCAAACACAGCTCGGAATCGGCGGGTGAACTCAGGGTAATGATCCCTCGCCGAGTCTGGGCCATTCCACACTGCGTTGGCCCATTCGAGAGCTCGTCCAGTCAAACAGGAGACGAGGGCGCTCACGCTCTCCTCTCCGGAGGGAGTAGGACGAACGGTCGCCAGGTAAAGCTCCAGCTGGAGAAGGAACCCCTGACACCCGGCCGCCGTTCCATCATACTCCCGTGGGAGCGCCAGCCGAAGAGCCCCGGAGCCGGATGCGGTAACAGGAACAGGAGGTGCTGGAGGAGGGGGTGCTGAAGATGAGGTGGGAAGGCCACTCCTCTCCCATCGATCCATCCTCTCCATCATTTGGTCCATAGCTGACCCAATTCTGTGGAGAACACTGGTGTGATGGAGGACCCTTTCCTCCATCGATGGGAGAGGAGACGCGGCTGCTCCTGCTGATTCCATTAACTGGTGCGGGATTCTGTCACGCGGGACTAGGTGGGTGAAAGAATCAGACGCAGAGAGAAAGCCGCTTGGAAAAAATATTCCTTTTTACTATTTCACAAAAATTGATAAGCCCGAACATCCAGGGCGCAGAGAAACACTTGCCAAAACCCAAAACACACACACGTAACCAAAAGACAATCCCGCACAAAACAAGGGCGGGTCAAACTCCTAAATATAGGGAAGCTCATTACGAAACCAAAAACCACAGGTGCAACTAATAAGACAAAACAAACAGACAAACGAAAAAGGGATCGGTGGCGGCTAGTAGGACGGTGACGACGACCGCCGAGCACCGCCCGAACAGGCAGGGGAGCCAACTTCGGCAGAAGTCGTGACAACAATACTGTGCAGCCGTATTCATCGACCTTGCCAAGGCTTTCGACTCTGTCAATCACCACATTCTTATCGGCAGACTCAACAGCCTTGGTTTCTCAGATGACTGCCTCGCCTGGTTCACCAACTTCTTCTCAGACAGAGTTCAGTGTGTCAAATCGGAGTGCCTGTTGTCCGGACCTCTGGCAGTCGCTATGGGGGTGCCACAGGGTTCAATTCTCGGGGTGACTCTTTTCTCTGTATACATAAATGATGTCGCTCTTGCTGCTAGTCATTCTCTGATTCACCTCTACGCAGACGACACCATTCTGTATACTTCTGGCCCTTCTTTAACACTGTGTTAACTAACCTCCAGACGAGCTTCAATGCCATACAACTCTCCTTCCGTGGCCTCCAACTGCTCTTAAACGCAAGTAAAACTAAATGCATGCTCTTCAACCGATCACTGCCAGCACCTGCTTGCCCGTCCAGCATCACTACTCTGGACGGTTCTGACTTAGAATATGTGGACAACTACAAATACCTAGGTGTCTGGTTAGACTGTAAACTCTCCTTCCAGACTCACATTAAGCATCTCCAATCCAAAATCAAATCTAGAATCGGCTTCCTATATCGCAACAAAGCATCCTTCACTCATGCTGCCAAACATACCCTCGTAAAACTGACCATCCTACTGATCCTCAACTTCGGTGATGTCATCTATAAAATAGCCTCCAACACTATACTCAACAAACTGGATGCAGTCTATCATAGTGCCATCCGTTTTGTCACCAAAGCCCCATACACTACCCACCATTGCGACCTGTACGCTCTCGTTCGTTGGCCCTCGCTTCATACTCGTCGCCAAACCCACTGGCTACAGGTTATCTACAAGTCTCTGCTAGGAAAAGCCCCGCCTTATCTCAGCTCACTGGTCACCATAGCAGCACCCACTCGTAGCACGTGCTCCAGCAGGTATGGTCACCCCCAAAGCCAATTCCTCCTTTGGTCGTCTTTCCTTCAAGTTCTCTGCTGCCAATGACTGGAACGAACTGCAAAAATCTCTGAAACTGGAAACACTTATCTCCCTCACTAGCTTTAAGCACCAGCTGTCAGAGCAGCTCACAGATTACTGCACCTGTACATAGCCTATCTATAATTTAGCCCAAACAACTACCTCTTCCCCTACTGTATTTATTTATTTATTTTTCTCCTTTGCACCCCATTATTTATATTTCTACTTTGCACATTCTTCCACTGCAAATCTACCATTCCAGTGTTTTACTTGCTATATTGTATTTACCTCGCCACCATGGCCTTTTTTTGCCTTTACCTCCCTTATCTCACCTCATTTGCTCACATTGTATATAGGCTTATTTTTCTACTGTTTTATTGACTGTATGTTTAGTTTATTCCATGTGTAACTCTGTGTTGTTGTATGTGTCGAATTGCTATGCTTTATCTTGGCTAGGTCGCAGTTGCAAATGAGAACGTGTTCTCAACTAGCCTACCTGGTTAAATAAAGGTGAAATAAATAAAAAATATAAACAAATTGATCCCTCTCCCCGTCTATTCTCCCTCTCCCCTCTCTATTCTCCCTCACCCCTCCCTCTCCCCCCTCTATCCTCCCTCACCCCTCCCTCTCCCCCTCTATCCTCCCTCACCCCTCCCTCTCCCCCTCTATCCTCCCTCACCCCTCCCTCTCCCCCTCTATTCTCCCTCTCCCCACTCTATCCTCCCTCTATCCCCTCACCCCCCTCTCTCCCCCTCGATTCTCCCTCTCCCCCCTCTATCCTGCCTCTCCCCCTCGATTCTCCCTCTCCCCCTCCATTCTCCCTCTCCCCACTCTATCCTCCCTCTATCCCCTCACCCCCCTCTCTCCCCCTCTATCCTGCCTCTACCCCTCGATTCTCCCTCTATCCTGCCTCTCCCCCTCGATTCTCCCTCTCCCCCCTCTATTCTCCCTCTCCCCACTCTATCCTCCCTCTCCCCCCTCATCCCTCCCTCTCCCCCCTCTCTCCCCCTCTCTTCTCCCTCTCCCCCCTCTATCCTGCCTATCCCCCCTCTATCCTCCCTCTCTCCCCACTCTATCCTCCCTCTCCCCCTCACCCCCCTCTCTTCTCCCTCTCCCCCCTCTATTCTCACTCTCCCCTCTCTATTCTCCCTCTCCCCACTCTATCCTCCCTCTCCCCACTCTATCCTCCCTCTATCCCCTCACCCCCCTCTCTCCCCCTCGATTCTCCCTCTCCCCCCTCTATCCTGCCTCTCCCCCTCGATTCTCCCTCTCCCCCTCCATTCTCCCTCTCCCCACTCTATCCTCCCTCTATCCCCTCACCCCCCTCTCTCCCCCTCTATCCTGCCTCTACCCCTCGATTCTCCCTCTATCCTGCCTCTCCCCCTCGATTCTCCCTCTCCCCCCTCTATTCTCCCTCTCCCCACTCTATCCTCCCTCTCCCCCCTCATCCCTCCCTCTCCCCCCTCTCTCCCCCTCTCTTCTCCCTCTCCCCCCTCTATCCTGCCTATCCCCCCTCTATCCTCCCTCTCTCCCCACTCTATCCTCCCTCTCCCCCTCACCCCCCTCTCTTCTCCCTCTCCCCCCTCTATTCTCACTCTCCCCTCTCTATTCTCACTCTCCCCTCTCTATCCTCCCTCTCCCTCCTCCATTATCCCTCTCCCCCCTCTATCCTCCCTCTCCCCCCTCTATTATCCCTCTCCCCCCTCTATCCTCCCTCTCCCCCTCTCTCCCCCTCTCTCTCGCCTCTCTCCCGCCTCTCTCCCTGCCCTGCAGCACTTCACCGCAGCCCCTCTGAGTCTCTCCTATTATTGCCCCCTTTACAGAAACACTCCCCACATACACAAGGGTTCTCTCCTCCAGCACTGTCAGCAGTGTATTATAGACTGCCTTCCTTCCTGCCTGCCTGCCTGCCTGCCTGCCTGCCTGCCTGCCTGCCTGCCTGCCTTCCTTCCTGCCGGTCCTCCAAACAGCATGACGGCCAGGGGCAGCCCCAGTGGACATCAACTGATACAACAATCTGTTTATCTCTCAACCAGGCTGGTGGGATGCTAATAGGTTGGGAGCTGCTGTAATTGCCAATAGGTTGGGAGCTGCTGTAATTGCCAATAGGTTGGGAGCTGCTGTAATTGCCAATAGGTTGGGAGCTGCTGTAATTGCCAATAGGTTGGGAGCTGCTGTAATTGCCAATAGGTTGGGAGCTGCTGTAATTGCCAATAGGTTGGGACCTGCTGTAATTGCCAATAGGTTGGGAGGTGCTGTAATTGCCAATAGGTTGGGAGCTGCTGTAATTGCCAATAGGTTGGGAGCTGCTGTAATTGCCAATAGTTTGGGAGCTGCTGTAATTGCCAATAGGTTGGGAGCTGCTGTAATTGCTAATTAGATGGGACCTGCTGTAATTGCTAATTGGTTGGGAGCTGCTGTAATTGCTAATTAGATGGGACCTGCTGTAATTGCTAATTGGTTGGGAGCTGCTGTAATTGCCAATAGGTTGGGACCTGCTGTAATTGCCAATAGGTTGGGAGCTGCTGTAATTGCCAATAGGTTGGGAGCTGCTGTAATTGCCAATAGGTTGGGAGCTGCTGTAATTGCCAATAGGTTGGGAGCTGCTGTAATTGCCAATAGGTTGGGAGCTGCTGTAATTGCCAATAGGTTGGGAGCTGCTGTAATTGCTAATTAGATGGGACCTGCTGTAATTGTTAATTGGTTGGGAGCTGCTGTAATTGCCAATAGGTTGGGACCTGCTGTAATTGCCAATAGGTTGGGAGCTGCTGTAATTGCCAATAGGTTGGGAGCTGCTGTAATTGCCAATAGGTTGGGAGCTGCTGTAATTGCCAATAGGTTGGGAGCTGCTGTAATTGCTAATTAGATGGGACCTGCTGTAATTGCTAATTGGTTGGGAGCTGCTGTAATTGCTAATTAGATGGGACCTGCTGTAATTGCTAATTGGTTGGGAGCTGCTGTAATTGCCAATAGGTTGGGACCTGCTGTAATTGCCAATAGGTTGGGAGCTGCTGTAATTGCCAATAGGTTGGGAGCTGCTGTAATTGCCAATAGGTTGGGAGCTGCTGTAATTGCCAATAGGTTGGGAGCTGCTGTAATTGCCAATAGGTTGGGAGCTGCTGTAATTGCCAATAGGTTGGGAGCTGCTGTAATTGCCAATAGGTTGGGAGCTGCTGTAATTGCCAATAGGTTGGGAGCTGCTGTAATTGCTAATTAGATGGGACCTGCTGTAATTGCTAATTGGTTGGGAGCTGCTGTAATTGCCAATAGGTTGGGACCTGCTGTAATTGCCAATAGGTTGGGAGCTGCTGTAATTGCCAATAGGTTGGGAGCTGCTGTAATTGCCAATAGGTTGGGAGCTGCTGTAATTGCCAATAGGTTGGGAGCTGCTGTAATTGCCAATAGGTTGGGAGCTGCTGTAATTGCCAATAGGTTGGGAGCTGCTGTAATTGCTAATTAGATGGGACCTGCTGTAATTGCTAATTGGTTGGGAGCTGCTGTAATTGCTAATTGGTTGGGACCTGCT
Source organism: Salvelinus namaycush (assembly GCF_016432855.1). Lineage (NCBI taxonomy): Eukaryota > Metazoa > Chordata > Actinopteri > Salmoniformes > Salmonidae > Salvelinus > Salvelinus namaycush. Next base: position 6,667,536 of record NC_052318.1, on the reverse strand, counting down.
GTAATTGCTAATTGGTTGGGACCTGCTGTAATTGCTAATTGGTTGGGACCTGCTGTAATTGCTAATAGGTTGGGACCTGCTGTAATTTCTAATAGGTTGGGACCTGCTGTAATTTCTAATAGGTTGGAACCTGCTGTAATTTCTAATTGGTTGGGACCTGCTGTAATTGCTAATTGGTTGGGACCTGCTGTAATTGCTAATTGGTTGGGACCTGCTGTAATTTCTAATAGGTTGGGACCTGCTGTAATTTCTAATTGGTTGTGACCTGCTGTAATTTCTAATTGGTTGGGACCTGCTGTAATTTCTAATAGGTTGGGACCTGCTGTAATTTCTAATTGGTTGGGACCTGCTGTAATTGCTAATTGGTTGGGACCTGCTGTAATTGCTAATAGGTTGGGACCTGCTGTAATTTCTAATAGGTTGGGACCTGCTGTAATTTCTAATTGGTTGTGACCTGCTGTAATTGCTAATTGGTTGGGACCTGCTGTAATTTCTAATAGGTTGGGACCTGCTGTAATTTCTAATTGGTTGTGACCTGCTGTAATTTCTAATGGGTTGGGACCTGCTGTAATTTCTAATAGGTTGGGACCTGCTGTAATTTCTAATTGGTTGGGACCTGCTGTAATTGCTAATTGGTTGGGACCTGCTGTAATTTCTAATAGGTTGGGACCTGCTGTAATTTCTAATAGGTTGGGACCTGCTGTAATTGCTAATTGGTTGGGACCTGCTGTAATTTCTAATAGGTTGGGACCTGCTGTAATTGCTAATTGGTTGGGACCTGCTGTAATTGCCACCTGAGCCCAACCCCTGTTGGCTGTTTATACTGTATACCTTCAGGAAACTGTCTTGCTCCAGACCTTCACTTAGTTCCCAGAGATATAAGCAAGTAATACTGAGGCTATTCATAACCTCTTATAATCTCCCTTTCTTACCCAGTGTGGGCTGGAAAGGCTCATAGGCACGTAACATACACACCCAAACTCAAACCCTTAGAACACAGAAAGAATGTACACAGCTCAGCTACCGGACCAAAGCCAGGCTATGGGTAAGGGCCAGAGTATGTAACCCAGCCTGGGCCCAGTAACAAAGGAAAAGCCAAGCTGAATGCATGGCTGGGGTGGAGGTTTGTGAAACCAGAACATTGAATGTATCCTGAACTGTTGGATTTCAATAGAGGAGCATACCAAGGTAGGGTGGCTTGTCAATATTAGTTTGTCTGCCAGACTCAGCAGACTGCCGACTTGTTGATTGCTGCTGACGTAGGTTTTCCATTCAAATTGCCTGGCCTGGACTAGCTTGAAAACATACTTCAAATCAAATGGTATTAGTGACATGCGCCCAATACAACAGGTGTAGACCTTACAGTGAAATGCTGACTTACAAGCCTTTAACCAACAATGCAGTTTAAAAAAAATACGAATAAGAATAAGAAATGAAAGGAACAAGTAATCTATGTGAATTACACCACACCAATTTCATCACCACATTTTCCATGGATCTTTTTAATAAATTATTTTAAACGTTTTATTGCCAGGTGATGAAACCCTCTGCTTATGAACCAATTCCAGAGTGGAATCATTCCTCATCAGTGGATTGTAGCAAATGAAAAGCCAGACTCTGCAGGCAGTTCTGTTGTTGATATGATATGATGATATGATATACTTTATTGTCCCTGAGGGGAAATTTGACTGGGACAATAGAGAGTGCTGTTGCTTCCACATAAATACATAGAATCATACAATCATAGATGACTGGTCCTGGTATCAGGTCTCTAAGGCAGCTCTCTCTCAGGAACTGACTCATAACACACACATGCACACACACGCACACACGAACACACACACACACAAGCGCACACCCATACACACATCTCATAAAGGCAGTAGAAGCTATATGGTGCCTCTCCCATTGTGCCCATGGTATATGGTTGAGTGGTTATAACAGCCACATTAATACGTCTGTGTTTTATGGGTGTGAAAGGCTCACACAGAGAGAATCGGCTCTGGCCCATTAACACAGAAGAGAAATCAGCTTTAATGCTCAGCCCTTTTGCCACTGTGATATTTGCTGACCTTTTGCCTGATATGGTTCAGTTGACCTTCTCTGTTTAGATAGGACACTAGACACTCTGTTTCTACTTCAGTATTGCGTCTGAACACCCTGCGTGTTGATGTGGTTAAAGTATTATTGTTAAACCCAGATGCAGACACTTACGTCAACAAATCGTGTGTACTCTCACACGGGTATTTCTCTGACAGCCAGCTGTGTTGCTGAATATAACCCTTGCTGACAGGATTAGATCACCCATCATTGGAGATTTGAGATGAAGTCATTATGAACAGGAAATGAAAGAGGAACACAGAGAGATTGTAACGTGGCCAGTAATTAATTAAACATAATGTGCTACATTTGACTGGATTCTTCCTATTACCTCAGTACCTAGTCAGCAGTTCTGCTCCAACAGCCAAGTGTTCCCAGGACACTGCGGGAACAGCACGGCATCGCTCTCCCTCTTGTTTCATTTCCCGTGTTAAAACTTCTTATGGCTGCAATCCCGGTAACGGGATGATATGACAACAGCCAGTGAAAGTGCAGGGCGCCAAATTCAAAAACCAGAAATCTCATAATTAAAATTCCTCAGACATTCATGTGTTTTATATCATTTTAAAGGTAATCTTGTTGTTAATCCCACCAAAGTGTCCGATTTCAAATAGGCTTTTCAGCGAAAGCACTACAAACGATTATGTTAGGTCACACCAAACCACAATAAGCACAGCCATTTTTCCACCGAAAGATAGCAGTCACAGAAAGCAGAAATAGAGATAAAATGAATCACTAACCTTTGATGATCTTCATCAGATGACACTCATAGGACTTCATGTTACACAATACATGTATGTTTTGTTTGATAAAGGTCATATTTATATTAAAAAATCTGAGTTTACATTGGCGCGTTACATTCACTAGTTTCAAAAACATCAAGTGATTTTGCATAGCCACATCGTTTCAACAGAAATACTCATCATAAATGTAGATGATAATACAAGTTATACACATGGAATTATAGATATACCTCTCCTTAATGCGACCGATGTGTCAGATTTCAAAAAAACTTTACGGAAAAAGCAAACCATGCAATAATCTGAGACGGAGCTCAGAACAATAGCCAAATTAGCCGCCATGTTGGAGTCAACAGAAACAAGAAATTACATGATAAATATTCCCTTACCTTTGATGATCTTTATCAGAATGCACTCCCAGGAATCCTAGTTCCACAATAAATCGTTGTTTTGTTCGATAATGTCCATGACTTATGTCCAAGTAGCTACTTTTGCTTGCATGTGTAGTACACGTGTCCAAACGCTCGCGCAGATGGCAATCTGCCAGACCAGTGACTCATTCCCCTCTCATCCGGCGCCACAACACAGTATAAACTTCATTCAACGTTCTACCGACTGTTGACATCTAGTGGAAGGCGTAGGAAGTGCAAACAGATCCATATATTACAGGGAATTGAATAGGCGATGAGTTTAACATCGACCAGCCTCAGAATTTCCACTTCCTGTTTGGATTTTTTCTCAGGTTTTTGCCTGCCATATGAGTTCTGTTATACTCACATACATAATTCAAACAGTTTTAGAAACTTCAGAGTGTTTTCTATCCAATACTAATAATAATATGCATATATTAGTAACTGGGACTGAGGAGCAGGCCGTTTACTCTGGGCACCTTTCATCCAAGCTACTCAATACTGCCCCTGCAGCCATAAGAAGTTAATGCACCCGGAGTCCCAACAGCAGTCAACCCATGTCCCAGAGCCAATAATGCCAGGGTAGTGTGAGCCAGGCAGATGGGAATGCTAGCGTAAAAAGGTGCCATAGATCATATGGAGACACTTATTACTGTCTCTCTCTCTCCATGGAGTCTCTTCCCTCTATTAACAAGTCATTCCAACCCATTCCCCAGAACTGTTAGTAGACTATGTTGTTGGGTACCTATTCCCCAGAACTGTTAGTAGACTATGTTGTTGGGTACCTATTCCCCAGAACTGTTAGTAGACTATGTTGTTGGGTACCTATTCCCCAGGACTGCTAGTAGACTATGTTGTTGGGTACCTATTCCCCAGAACTGTTAGTAGACTATGTTGTCGGGTACCTATTCCCCAGGACTGCTAGTAGACTATGTTGTCGGGTACCTATTCCCCAGAACTGTTAGTAGACTATGTTGTTGGGTACCTATTCCCCAGAACTGTTAGTAGACTATGTTGTCGGGTACCTATTCCCCAGAACTGTTAGTAGACTATGTTGTTGGGTACCTATTCCCCAGAACTGTTAGTAGACGATGTTGTTGGGTACCTATTCCTCAGGACTGTTAGTAGACTATGTTGTTGGGTACCCATTCCCCAGAACTGTTAGTAGACTATGTTGTTGGGTACCTATTCCCCAGGACTGCTAGTAGACGATGTTGTTGGGTACCTATTCCCCAGAACTGTTAGTAGACTATGTTGTTGGGTACCTATTCCCCAGAACTGTTAGTAGACGATGTTGTTGGGTACCTATTCCCCAGGACTGTTAGTAGACTATGTTGTTGGGTACCTATTCCCCAGAACTGTTAGTAGACTATGTTGTCGGGTACCTATTCCCCAGAACTGTTAGTAGACTATGTTGTCGGGTACCTATTCCCCAGGACTGCTAGTAGACGATGTTGTTGGGTACCTATTCCCCAGAACTGTTAGTAGACTATGTTGTTGGGTACCTATTCCCCAGAACTGTTAGTAGACTATGTTGTTGGGTACCTATTCCCCAGAACTGTTAGTAGACTATGTTGTTGGGTACCCATTCCCCAGAACTGTTAGTAGACGATGTTGTTGGGTACCTATTCCCCAGAACTGTTAGTAGACTATGTTGTCGGGTACCTATTCCCCAGAACTGTTAGTAGACTATGTTGTTGGGTACCTATTCCCCAGAACTGTTAGTAGACGATGTTGTTGGGTACCTATTCCTCAGGACTGCTAGTAGACTATGTTGTTGGGTACCCATTCCCCAGAACTGTTAGTAGACTATGTTGTCGGGTACCTATTCCCCAGGACTGCTAGTAGACTATGTTGTTGGGTACCTATTCCCCAGGACTGCTAGTAGACTATGTTGTTGGGTACCCATTCCCCAGACTATGTTGTCGGGTACCTATTCCCCAGAACTGTTAGTAGACTATGTTGTTGGGTACCTATTCCCCAGAACTGTTAGTAGACTATGTTGTCGGGTACCTATTCCCCAGAACTGTTAGTAGACTATGTTGTTGGGTACCTATTCCCCAGGACTGTTAGTAGACTATGTTGTTGGGTTATATTGCTGCAGATCCTCAGGGCATGAGACTTATAAAGGTGTGTCACCATATCCAATTTGAAATAGACTAGATAATTATTGTTGTTGTCTCAATCTTGACAGACAAGTAGTGTTTTTCTCTCTCTGGCGTGGTGGATGTAGTGGAGATGGTTTGGTAGCTAGTTAACCCAATTGCATATGAAATCAAAGGCACATTCCTTTTAATATGGTGCTGGAATGGATGAGTCCATCTGCCGTAAGGTATGACCTGCAGCTCTGCACACTCACATGCTCCAGATACATATCTTTACCGGTTGAACGTTTCATCCCAAACAAATCTAGGTAGCGAACAGGTCTGGCCTAAAACTGCTGTTGTACTGATAACCATGGTCCCCTACTGTGCCACGGTGACAGGTATGGGCAGGCTGGTTACAGCAGCTGGCACAGCGGTGACATCCTGCCATAGTCACTAGGGGATCGCTGTGATCTGTCTTACAGCCGGCTCAGAGACACCTCTGTTCCCTCCACGGCTCTGCCAGTGCCAGACAGCTTTATCGCAACACACACACACACACACACACACACACACACACACACACACACACACACACACACACACACACACACACACACACACACACACACACACACACACATTCTAACCAGTTGCGTATGTTAGCAATAAAACCTGTATTATAGGCAGAGGGTCCCAGATGCTCCTTTAATGGAGACCAATGTTCATGTGTAGGGACAATTTAGACCAGGTGTGTGTGAAGATGATGCTGGCATAGCTGCTTATATGAGGGACTTCCTGCTGCAGAGATTACATTTGAGCTCATTATCATAGACCAGATGTCTGTCTGTCTGTCTGTCTCCCTCTCTCTTTCCTGTGAAATTGTTCTAAATGTAGATACAGACCCGATGCTGTACAGTCAACTGGTGATCTCAATCTTCATTTGAGCAGACGGCAGAGGTTGAGGAGAATGGAGCGAGAGAAAGCTCAGAGCAGCATGATTCAGCAGAGAAATGTGTCTAGGTTTCACGTTCGATTTCCAGCCAGGGAGTGATACTGCTTTCTTGCTCTTGGGTCCTGCCAACTTCACTAACTACAGCTAAATGGACAGAATCAAAGATGCAATCATGTTGTCTGACTGTAATAGCTGCCGCTGTAGTGTAATGACAGCCCCTGACTGTTGATATGTTAATAACTATTTATATTGGCTAGTATCATTGGTATCATTATCAGTATGATTGTCTCATGTGTGTTGCATTAGATCATGGCTGTTATAGATCAGTATGATTGTCTCATGTGTGTTGCATTAGATCATGGCTGTTATAGATCAGTATGATTGTCTCATGTGTGTTCCATTAGATCATGGCTGTTATAGATCAGTATGATTGTCTCATGTGTGTTCCATTAGATCATGGCTGTTATAGATCAGTATGATTGTCTCATGTGTGTTCCATTAGATCATGGCTGTTATAGATCAGTATGATTGTCTCATGTGTGTTGCATTAGATCATGGCTGTTATAGATCAGTATGATTGTCTCGTGTGTTCCATTAGATCATGGCTGTTATAGATCAGTATGATTGTCTCATGTGTGTTGCATTAGATCATGGCTGTTATAGATCAGTATGGTTGTCTCATGTGTGTTCCATTAGACCATGGCTGTTATAGATCAGTATGATTGTCTCATGTGTGTTGCATTAGATCATGGCTGTTATAGATCAGTATGATTGTCTCATGTGTGTTCCATTAGATCATGGCTGTTATAGATCAGTATGATTGTCTCATGTGTGTTCCATTAGATCATGGCTGTTCTAGTGTCTGTTAGTGATAATGGAGGAGCTTCACCAAGCATGTCCAGTCTACTGCTGAAGGTTATTTATTTGGCTCTGCAGAGCACCTTACTATAGAGCCAGAGGCTCCTCTCCTCCTCTCTTCTCTTCCTCCTATCCTCTCTCCTCTCCTCTTTTCCTATACTCCTTCTCCTCCTCTCTTTTCTTCCTCCTCTCATCTCTCCTCTCCCCTCTCTCCTCCTCCTCTCATCCTCTTCTCCCCCTCTTTCTCTTCTCTTTTCCTCTCATCCTCCTCCACTCCTCTCCATTCCTCCTCTCCTTTCCTCTCCTCCTTTCCTCTACTCCTCTCCTTTCCTCCTCTCCTATTCTGCAGCTAAAACAAAGAGCTACAGATACAGTACCCTACAGTACCCTACCTGACACAAAGGAATCCCCACCGTCAGCATCCACAGCCAATACCCAAGGGAGGAAAACTATCTGCTCAGGCTCTGGCAGCTAACTAAAGACACCGAGCAGTGGGGAGTCAGTGAGAGGCCTGTTAGTGCTGCTGGAGCCCAGAGCCCAAAGACTATTCTCCAGTAGAAGAGTAGAGGACAGCAGGAGTTAGCCCGGTGGCTCTGGATGTCTCTGTGACTGTGGCCCCAGCCCTGGCCTTGGTACTCTGAACCCATGCAGCCCCAAAGTCAGCCCCAGCTTCAGTCAATCCCATCAGTGATTTATGGCTCTAATGCTGCCTTGGGACTGTAACAGCTGGCCAATCTGCATTGCAGCAAAAGTTCCTCACATACTGATGTTCAGTACACAGTCATACAGACAGGGGAGAATGTTTATAGACCTACACATAGGTGCATACAAGTAAACTGAAGTTTACCAGTAGACTAGCAGAATGTTGGTATCTTTCAAGGATTTTATGTAATCTATCACAAGTGGCATTTTTGGGTACATCAGGTTATCGCAGGTGTCTGTAATTATCTCTGTGTAACGTGTGCGCTGGGATTCAGGAAGCAAGTTCAGGGAGTGAATCATTTAAACAATAAATGAAACGTAATACAAAACAAGAAACACGAACAACGCACAGACAGGAAACAGAAACAATGACGCCTGGGGAAGTAACCAAAGGGAGTGACATATATAGGGAAGGTAATCAAGGAGGTGATGGAGTCCAGGTGAGTGTCATAATGCGCTGAGGCGCGAAACGATGGTGCCAGGTGTGGCCCATAACGAGCAGCCTGTTGACCTAGAGGCCGAAGACGGAGCACATGCGCCAGGTGTGGCCCATAACGAGCAGCCTGTTGACCTAGAGGCCGAAGACGGAGCACATGTGCCAGGTGTGGCCCATAACGAGCAGCCTGTTGACCTAGAGGCCGGAGACGGAGCAAACGTGACAGTCTGGCCCTCTGTGTGGCCTTATCACATGGAAAATATATGAAATAATTTAATATTTAAAAATAAATATAATGACAAAGCTGTAAAACATTATTCTGAATATAAACCATCAACTTAGTGACTACTATTGGTGTTTAATGAGGGTTTCAGCATGAAATATCATTGATTTATTTATTGTCAGTATGTATTTGTTGTCAATGTTTCGGTGTCAAACTGGTGGCAGCTGTGAAGGTCAATAGTTGGAAGAGTTGCAGAGTTAATTGTAAATAATACCATTGTTGATTAGATGCTTTTTTTTCATTAATTAGGATATTTTCTCTTGAACCATCTGGTCTATCTACTAGAAACTCATGAACCATCTGGTCTATCTACTAGAAACTCATGAACCATCTGGTCTATCTACTAGAAACTCATGAACCATCTGGTCTATCTACTAGAAACTCATGAACCATTTGGTCTATCTACTAGAAACTCATGAACCATCTGGTCTATCTACTAGAAACTCATGAACCATCTGGTCTATCTACTAGAAACTCATGAACCATCTGGTCTATCTACTAGAAACTCATGAACCATCTGGTCTATCTACTAGAAACTCATGAACCATCTGGTCTATCTACTAGAAACCAATGAACCATCTGGTCTATCTACTAGAAACTCATGAACCATCTGGTCTATCTACTAGAAACTCATGAACAATCTGGTCTATCTACTAGAAACTCATGAACCATCTGGTCTATCTACTAGAAACTCATGAACCATCTGGTCTATCTACTAGAAACTCATGAACCATCTGGTCTATCTACTAGAAACTCATGAACCATCTGGTCTATCTACTAGAAACTCATGAACCATCTGGTCTATCTACTAGAAACTCATGAACCATCTGGTCTATCTACTAGAAACTCATGAACCATATGGTCTATCTACTAGAAACTCATGAACCATCTGGTCTATCTACTAGAAACTCATGAACCACCTGGTCTATCTACTAGAAACTCATGAACCATCTGGTCTATCTACTAGAAACTCATGAACCATCTGGTCTATCTACTAGAAACTCATGAACCATATGGTCTATCTACTAGAAACTCATGAACCATCTGGTCTATCTACTAGAAACTCATGAACCATCTGGTCTATCTACTAGAAACTCATGAACCATACGGTCTATCTACTAGAAACTCATGAACCATCTGGTCTATCTACTAGAAACTCATGAACCATACGGTCTATCTACTAGAAACTCATGAACCATCTGGTCTATCTACTAGAAACTCATGAACCATCTGGTCTATCTACTAGAAACTCATGAACCGTATGGTCTATCTACTAGAAACTCATGAACCATATGGTCTATCTACTAGAAACTCATGAACCATCTGGTCTATCTACTAGAAACTCATGAACCATCTGGTCTATCTACTAGAAACTCATGAACCGTATGGTCTATCTACTAGAAACTCATGAACCATCTGGTCTATCTACTAGAAACCAATGAACCATCTGGTCTATCTACTAGAAACTCATGAACCATCTGGTCTATCTACTAGAAACTCATGAACCATATGGTCTATCTACTAGAAACTCATGAACCATATGGACACAGATATAACAAATGAATACTATATGAATACATTAAAAAAAAGTATTCTTAATTACCAAGTAACTGAAGATTCTGGTTACTTTGGTAAACTACTGGTAGCTTTGCAGCCCTAGTCTGTAAATCACAGGAGGCTGGTGAGGGGAGGATAGCTCATAATAATATCTGAAGTGGTGTAAATGGAATGGTATTATTTAAGGCTCCTGAGTGGCGCAGCGGTCTAAGGCACTGCATCTCAGTGCTAGAGGTGTCACTACAGACTCCGGTTCAATCACAGGCTATATCACAACCGGCCGTGATCGGGAGTCCCATAGGGCAGCGCACAATTGGCCCAGTGTCGTTAGGGGTAGGGGAGGTTTTGGCCGGAGTAGGCCGTTATTGTAAAATAAGAATTTGTTCTTAACTGACTTGTTCAATAAAAACATGTAAAAGTATTGAAACACATGTGTTTGATACCATTCCATTTACTCCGTTCAAGCCATTACTATGAGCCCGACCTCCCCAGTTAAGGTGCCACCAGCTGCCTCTGGGACAAACCGCTACAGTACACTGGAGCACATTGGAGATCAAAAACATTCTGCTGTTCTTCTGCTTCGTCACATATTCCACATCTACAGCCTCATCAGAAACACAAGCAATGAAGTATAAAGATATTTCATATGCTGCTGTGTTGGAACAAGGAATAATCACACACACACACACACACATACTGACCCCACACACACACATACTGACCCCACACACGCACACACACACACACATACTAACCCCCCCCCCCCCCCCCCCCCACACACACACACAAACACACACACACACATACTGACCCCCCCACACACACAAACACACACACACACATACTGACCCCCCCACACACACACACATATACTAACTAGAGGTCGACCGATTAATCGGAATGGCCGATTAATTAGGGCCGATTTCAAGTTTTCATAACAATCGGAAATCTGTGTTTTTGGGCGCCATTTTATTATTTTTTATTATTTTTTTACACCTTTATTTAATCTTTATTTAACTAGGCAAGTCAGTTAAGAACACATTCTTATTTTCAATGACGGCCTAGGAATGTTCTGCCTCGTTCAGGGGCAGAACGACAGACTTTTATCCTTGTCAGCTCGGGGGATCCAATCTTGCAACCTTACAGTTAACTAGTCCAATGCTCTAACACCTGATTACATTGCACTCCACGAGGAGCCTGCCTGTTACACGAATGCAGTAAGCTAAGGTAAGTTGCTAGCTAGCATTAAACTTATCTTATAAAAAACAATCAATCAATGACTGTCATTGTTCCAATGTGTACTTAACCATAAACATCAATGCCTTTCTTAAAATCAATACACAAGTATATATTTTTAAACCTGCATATTTAGCTAAAAGAAATCCAGGTTAGCAGGCAATATTAACCAGGTGAAATTGTGTCATTTCTCTTGCGTTTATTGCACGCAGAGTCAGGGTATATGCAACAGTTTGGGCCGCCTGGCTCTTTGCGAACTAATTTGCCAAAATTTTACGTAATTATGACATAACACTGAGCTGGGGTCTGGGTGGCTGAGTTTGGGTCTGGGGGGCTGCCTGTTAATAACTGAGCTCCAGTAAGCTGCCTGTGCCAAGACAAACAGACCCGGGCCCCAGGTCTCCCCGATTTATTTATGAAAAGATATATTTCAGCAGCCCTGGGGGCACATTCATTATTTCCAAAGAAAATCCTCAGAGCATTCTGGCCCTGGTACAGTGGAGGAGGAGACAGGGCCAACAGTTTGGATTATTTAGATATTTAGATATTCTGCAGTTTTTATTGTCTCCATTAGCATAGGATCCATCTATTTAGTGACAAAAGAGCATTTGCATGGCCATGAGGGTGGACTGATGTTTCAGGGCATATTCTAATGACCACCTGCCTCTGGCCTTTCTCAACAGCACCAGGAGATGGCTGCATGAAATCTCTCATGATATTTTAAGATCAACCTTTGGATCCAAATCTTATTGAAATGGTTGGAGGATGGAGATTTAATGATGTGGCCTCTTTATGGTCTCAAATTGCTGATCTTCAAAGGGAATTGGACCAGGAATAAATACATTCCCTGAGAACCTCTATACCTAATGAGATGCTCTGAACAGAACAGGACAGAAATGGAACTCTACAGGTGCCCCTTTTAATGGACGTAAAAGGTGTTTGTTGTGTGTGTGACTAAACTGGCCTCGGATTCTACCTTGACAGCAGACTCTGTGATGATGTCATGTTTTGAGGGAGCTGCTGGTGTCCATGATGAAATGACAGAGCAGTGTGTGATCCGGCCAATCAGAGAGACAGTATGTGATCCGGCCAATCAGAGAGACACAGTGTGACCAGATCTCCTCAGAGCTTTATCTCTCTCTGTAGCTCCTGTGATCTGCTTCTGGGCTGCGCTTTAGCAGTAGAGAATTCAGTTCAGTCTAGATATTCTGAGAGAGTGAGAGAGAGACAGGGGTCAAATGAAGTGGCAGGTTGGTTGGTTTATTATTAGTCCTCAGAGAGATTTATGGCTGTGTGTGGACACAACATAGGATTAGCAGGCCTGTCAAAGCCACTTAGTGCTGCAAGTATACTTAGGCTACAGAATAGGGATGGATGGGAAACTCCCCACTTACACCACCATTAGGAAACATTCCAAGGGGTGCGCTCAGAAAGGGATTACATTCAGATGGATTTACTCTTATGCAACTTGCTCTGGGCAGAGTTACAGCAGCAGTTTTAGGTCCTTCCCAACCACGAGGCACTTTACAGCATGTAGTCTGAGCTTTGGCACTGGACACGGCAGCATAGGACCTGTCTCTACTTTGCTCTCTGTCCATGTAACATACTGTTCTCGGACAGCTTGTTTTTTTATCCTTCTTTTATCAGGTAAGTTGACTGAGAACACATTCTCATTTACAGCAACGACCTGGGGAATAGTTACAGGGGAGAGGAATGAGCCAGTTGGAAGCTGGGGATGATTAGGTGACCGTGATGGTATGAGGGCCAGCTTGGGAATTTAGCCAGGACACCGGGGTTAACACCCCTACTCTTACGATAAGTTCCATTGGATCTTTAGTGACCACAGAGAGTCAGGAAACCCATTTAACATCCCACCCAAAAGACAACAACCTACACAGGGCAATGTCCCCAATCACTGCCCTGGGGTATTGGGATATTTTTTAAGACCAGAGGAAAGGGTGCCTTCTACTGGCCCTCCAACACCACTTCCAGGAGCATCTGGTCCAGGGACTGACCAGGACCAACCCTGCTTAGCTTCAGAAACAAGCCAGCAGTAGGATGTGGGGTGGTATGCTGCTGGCTAACTACTTCCTGTCTGGTTCTTGACTAAAGCTGATTGTACGGTCAGTGTATATTAGATTCCTCGTTATGCAAAGTTATGTATGTTCCCACTGAGCATACCAGACATTAGGAACACCAACCTAAAATTGAGTTGCACCCTTTTGCCCTCAGAACAGCCTCAGTTCGTCAGGACATGGACTCTACAAGGTGTCGAAAGCGTTCCACAGGGATGCTGGCCCATGTTGACTACAATGCTTCACACAATTGTGTGAAGTTAGCTGGATGTCTTTTGGGTGGTGGAACATGAGTGTGAAAAACCCAGCAGCGTTGCAGTTCTTGACACAAACTGGTGCGCCAGGTACCTACTACCATACCCTGTTCAAAGGCACTTAAAACTTTTGTCTTGGCCATTCACCCTCTGAATGGCACACATACACAATCCATGTCTCAATTGTCTGAAGGCTTAAACATCCTTCTCTAACATGTCTCCTCCTCTTCATCTACACTGATTGAAGTGGACTTAACAAGTGACATCAATAAGGAATCATAGTTTTCAGCTGGATTCACCTGGCCGGTCTATGTCATGGAAAGAGCAGGTGTTCATAATGTTTTGTATACTCAGTGTACATTGTTAGTTGTTTGAGCGTTGAGAAAAACAAGGTGTGGGAATGAGAACAATGCAGAATGTACTATAGAGGGGAGGGAGGTGTCAAGCAGAGGACTGATGTTGTCTATGGCTGATTCACAGTGCCTCTGGGCCTCCAGCACATTGACATCAGACATTTGACGCCTGGTTTTTATAATAAAAAACCCTCATTCCTGTCTGGCATCGTCCCTGCTGCCCTCTGCACCTCAATTTCAGCGTCCCAGATCTGGATCAACTGCTATCTACATTCTGATTTAAGCCTGTCAGTCACCTGGGACTGATGTGTGTGGTGGAGGTAGACTTTAGGATCCAATCTCCTTTACAATCACCACTAGGCAGCAGGAGCGAGGGTGCACCACCATGGTACCTCTAATATGCGTTCTGTGGCACAGGTTTAATATTATAGGTGAATGTGTGTGTGTGTGTGTGTGTGTGTGAAATGCATGGTTGGGGGGCAGTGATAAACTCAGCTCTTGTCCTCTTCCACGGTGCCGTTCTGACATTATTACACAAGATGAGTTTGTGTTATCAGGGCGGCTGGGCCCTCATGCAGCACCATGACCCCTGACCCCTTGCGTTTGAAAGCTCTCCCTGTCTCTCTCTCGCTCTCTCCCTGTCTCACTTTCTCTCTCTCTCTCTTTCTCTCTCTCCCTGTCTCTCTCTCGCTCTCTCCCTGTCTCACTTTCTCTCTCTCTCTCTTTCTCTCGCTCACTGTTTCTGGCGCTCTCTCTCTTTCTCTCTCTCACTTTCTCTCTCTCGCTCTCTCCCTGTCTCTCACTCTCTCTCTCTCGCTCTCTTTCTCTCTCTCCCTTTCCCTGTCTCACTTTTTCTCTCTCTCAATTCAATTCAATTCAATTGACTTTATTGACATGGCAAGTTCATTATTACTTACATTGTCAAAGTATACATATCGAAAAATACAAATCAAATATATATGTATATATATACAAAATATATATATATTTATATATAAATAAATGGTGGGACCAACAGCAATAATAATAGTAGTAGTGGACATGGGATTACCATTAACAACAACTACAACAACAATATTAATCAGAACAACAATACATTAAAGCAACAGTAGTAGACCAGTCTCAACATGACTGAGAAGACACATGACCTGGTATGAAAGACAAAACAAAACAAGATGGGAAATATTATCAACATTACTTTGCACTTTTCACTGGCTGTCCCTCAGGTTGTGGCAGGAGGACACATATTTGGCTGCCAAAACTGCACATTTTGGCTTTTCACCCAATAAATATTAGATTTTTTGTTCATCTTTTATAGTTTCAAATTCTTTGTATTGAATTATAATTTTGGGAAATAAATATTCTCTTAGGTCTGAGTATTTGTCACAGTGTAATAGGAAATGCAGCTCTGTCTCTACCTCTCCCCTGGAGCAGAGTGAGCACAGACTGTCCTCTCTGGGCAGCCAGGTTTGTCTGTGACGACCGGTCTCTATAGCCAGACTGTGCTCACTGAGTCTGTACCTTGTCAATGTTTTCCTCAGTGTTCTATCAGTCACAGTGGTCAGATATTCTGCCACCATGTACTGTCTGTTTAGAGCCAAATAGCATTGAAGTTTACTTAGATTTTTTGTGGTGTCTTTCCAATAGGTGATATATTTTTATTTTTGTTTTGTGATGATTTGGTTGGGCCAGATTTTCTGAGGGCTGTCCCGAGGCTCTATGGGGTTGGTTTGGGTTGGTGAACTGAGCCTCAGAACCAGCTGGCTCAGGGGACTCTTCTCTGGTTTCATCTCTTGACATTGTAGAGCTGTGTGATGGAATGTTTTGGGGTCACTTGTTTTTAGATGGTTGTAAAATTTGATGGCTCTTTTTTCTATTCGAATGAGGAGGGGGTATTGGCCCAATTCTGCCCTACATGCGTTATTTGGAGTTTTTCTTTGTATTTGCAATACAGTCTTGCAAAACTCTGCATGCAATATTTCAATTGGATGTCTCTCTCTCTCTCTCTCTCTCTCTCTCTCTCTCTCTCTCTCTCGCGCTCTCTCTTTCGCTCTCTCGCTCTCTCTCCGTCTCTCACTCTCTCTCTCTTTCTCGCTCTCTTTTGCTCTCTCTCGCTCTCTCCCTGTCTCTCTCCCTGTCTCTCTCCCTGTCTCACTCTCTCTCTTTCTCGCTCTCTCTTTCTCTCGCTCTCTCCTTGTCTCTCTCTCGCTCTCTCCCTGTCTCTCTCTCTCTCGCGCTGTCTCTCTTTCTCTCTCTCTCTCACTCTCGCTCTCTCCCTGTCTCTCACTCTCAATCTCTCTCTCTTTCTCTTTCTTTCTTTCTTTCTTTCTTTCTTTCTTTCTTTCTTTCTTTCTCTCTTTCTTTCTTTCTCTCTCTCTCTCTCTCTCTCTCTCTCTCTCTCTCTCTCTCTCTCTCTCTTTCTCTCATTCTCTCTTTCTCTCAAGCTTTCTCTCTCTCTTTCAATTCAATTTCAGTTCAATTTAAGGGCTTAATTTGCATGGGAAACATATGTTAACATTGCCAAAGCAAGTGAAGTAGATAATAAACAAAAGTGAAATTTACATTAAAAATTAACAGTAAACATTACAAAGAAGTTCCAAAAGAATAGAGACATTTCAAATGTCATATTATGTCTAAATACAGTGTTGTAACAATGTGCAAATGGTTAAAGTACAAAAGGGAAAATAAATAATCATAAATATGGGTTGTATTTACAATGGAGTTTGTTCTTCACTGGTTTACCTTTTCTTGTGGCAACAGGTCACAAATCTTGCTGCTGTGATGGCACACTGTGGTATTTCACCCAATAGATATGGGAGTTTATCAAAATTGGATTTGTTTTCAAATTCTTTGTGGGTCTGTGTAATCTGAGGGAAATATGTGTCTCTAATATGGTCATATATTTGGCAGGAGATTAGGAAGTGCAGCTCAGTTTCCACCTCATTTTGTGGGCAGTGTGCACATAGCCTGTCTTCTCTTGAGAGCCAGGTCTGCCTACGGTGGCTTCTCTCAATAGCAAGGCTATGCTCACTGAGTCTGTACATAGTCAAAGCTTTCCTTAAGTTTGGGCCAGTCACAGTGGTCAGGTATTCTGCCACTGTGCACTTTCTGTTTAGGGCCAAATAGCATTCTAGTTTGCTCAGTTTTTTTGTTAATTCCTTCCAATGTGTCAAGTAATTGTCTTTTTCTTTTCTCATGATTTGGTCTCTCTCTCTGTCTCTCTGTCTCGCTCTCTCTCTCTCTCTCTCTCTCTCTCTCTCTCTCTCTCTCTCTCTCTCTCTCTCTCTCTCTCTCTCTCTCTCTCTCTCTCTCTCTCTCTCTCTCTCTCTCTCTCTCTCTCTCTCTCTCTCTCAGTCTAATAGACAGGCATGTCTTTGTGTTGAGTTGATTCATCAGACAGAGTTGATGTCTTGATTCATCAGACAGAGTTGATTCATCAGACAGAGTTGATTCATCAGACAGAGTTGATTCATCAGACAGAGCTGATTCATCAGACAGAGTTGATTCATCAGACAGAGTTGATTCATCAGACAGAGTTGATTCATCAGACAGAGCTCCACATGGTCAGATGTTCAAACCTGATCAGTGATCAAAACATCACTCAGATGTTGGGATGAAGACCTCTTCAGAACGGACTCCTCTCAGTCCAGTTACTCACACTGGCTCATATCAACACAGCTTTTCAGTTTTCTGAAACGGCAGCCTTTGGTCAATATTGTTAATGTTTGATAGCAGGTTTACCTGAACTGTAAGATCCAGTGCTGTAGTTCTCTGTATGCAGTATGTAAAACACCTGTCTGGTGATTCATTTAGTACTAGTGTGTGTTGTTGTCCTCTGTCTGTCTGTCTGTCTGTCTGTCTGTCTGTCTGTCTGTCTGTCTGTCTGTCTGTCTGTCTGTCTGTCTGTCTGTCTGTCTGTCTGTCTGTCTGTCTGTCTGTCTGTCTGTCTGTCTGTCTGCCTGCCTGCCTGCCTGCCTGCCTGCCTTGTCAGGCCTTGATCAGAGAACAAAGCAGCTGAGCTTCTCTACGTTCAGAGGAGCTACAGTGATGAGGAGGTACGGTCATGAGGAGCTACAGTAATGAGGAGCTACGGTAATGAGGAGCTACAGTAATGAGGGGCTACGGTAATGAGGAGCTACAGTAATGAGGAGCTACAGTAATGAGGAGCTACGGTAATGAGGAGCTACAGTAATGAGGAGCTACGGTAATGAGGAGCTACAGTAATGAGGAGCTACAGTAATAAAGAGCAACGGTAATGAGGAGCTACGGTGATGAGGAGCTACGGTAATGAGGAGCTACAGTAATGAGGAGCTACAGTGATGAGGAGCTACGGTAATGAGGAGCTACAGTAATGAGGAGCTACAGTAATGAGGAGCTACAGTAATGAGGAGCTACAGTAATGAGGAGCTACGGTAATGAGCTGTTCCCTTCTTTTTATTTTTTATTTTTTCACCTTTATTTATTTAACCATGAATAAAAGCTATTTAGTCTCAAATAAATAATGAAACATGCTCAATTTGGTTTAAATAATGCAAAAACACAGTGTTTTAGAAGACAGTAAAAGTGCAATATGTGCCATGTAAAAAAGCTAACGTTTAAGTTCCTTGCTCAGAACATGAGAACATATGAAAGCTGGTGATTCAATATTCCCAGTTCTTCAACATTCCCAGTTAAGAAGTTTTAGGTTGTAGTTATTATAGGAATTATAGGACTATTTCTCTCTATACCATTTGTATTTCATATACCTTTGACTATTGGATGTTCTAATAGACACTTTATTATTGCCAGCCTAATCTCGGGAGTTGATAGGCTTGAGGTCATAAACAGAGCTGTGAAGCAAGCATTTCTAAGAGCTGCTGGCAAACGCAGTAAAGTTTGAATGAATGCTTACGAGCCTGCTGCTGCCTACCACCGCTCAGTCAGACTGCTCTATCAAATCATATACTTAATTATAATATAATAAACACAGAAATACGAGCCGTTGGTCATTAATATGGTCAAATCCGGAAACTATAATTTCGAAAACAAAACGTTTATTCTTTCAGTGAAATACGGAACCGTTCTGTATTTTATCGAACGGGCGGCAACCCTAAGTCTAAATATTCCTGTTACATTGCATAACCTTCAATGTTATGTCATAATTATGTAAAATTCTGGCAAATTAGTTTGAAACAACCTAGGCGGTCCAAGCTGTTGCATATACCCTGACTCTGCGTGCAATGAATGCAAAAGAAGTGACACAATTTCCCTAGTTAATATTGCCTGCTAACATTAATTTATTTTAAATAAATATGCAGGTAAAAAAAAATACTTCTGTGTATTGATTTTAAGAAAGGCATTGATGTTTATGGTTAGGTACATTCGTGCAACGATTGTGTTTTTTTCACGAATGCGCTTTTGTTAAATCATCCCTCGTTTGGCGAAGTAGGCTGTGATTCGATGATAAATTAACAGGCACCGCATTGATTATATGCAACGCAGGACAAGCTAGTTAACCTAGTAATATCATCAACCATGTGTAGTTAACTAGTGATTATGTGAAGATTGATTGTTTTTCATAAGATAAGTTTAATGCTAGCTAGCAACTTACCTTGGCTCCTTGCTGCACTCGCGTAACAGGTGGTCAGCCTGCCACGCAGTTTCCTCGTGGAATGCAATGTAATCGACCACAATCGACGTCCAAAAATGCAGATTAACGATTGTAATGTAAAAATTGGCAATGCCGATTCATCGGTCGACCTCTACAATAAATAGGCCATAGTGGCGAAATAATTACAATTTAGCATTAACACTGGAGTTATAGATGTGCAGATGATGATGTGCAAGTAGAGATACTGGGGTGCAAAAGAGAAACAAAAAAATAACAATATGGGGATGAGGTAGTTGGGTGGGCTATTTACAGATGGGCTGTGTACAGGTGCTGTGATCGGTAAGCTGCTCTGACAGCTGATGCTTAAAGTTAGTGAGGGAGATATAAGTCTCCAGCTTCAGTGATTTTTGCAATTCGTTCCAGTCATTGGCAGCAGAGAACTGGAAGGCGGCCAAAGGAGGCGTTGGCTTTGGGGATGACCAGTGAAATATACCTGCTGGAGCGCGTGCTACGGGTGGGTGTTGCTATGGTGACCAGTGAGCTGAGATAAGGTGGGGCTTTACCTAGCAAAGACTTAGAGATGACCTGGAGCCAGTGGGTTTGGCGACGGATATGAAGCGAGGGCCAGCCAACGAGAGCGTACAGGTCGCAGGGGTGGGTAGTATATGGGGCTTTGGTGACAAAACGGATGTCACTGTGATAGACTACATCCAATTTGCTGAGTAGAGTGTTTTGTAAAAGACATCGCCGAAGTCAAGGATTGGTAGGGTAGTCAGTTCTACGAGGGTATGTTTGGCAGCCTGAGTGAAGGAGGCTTTGTTGTCATGCCCTGACCGTAGAGATCCTTTTTATGTCTCTATTTTGGTTGGTCAGGGCGTGAGTTTGGGTGGGCATTCTATGTCTGGTGTTCTATGTTGTCCTTGTTTTGTATTTCTATGTGTTTGGCCTGGTATGGTTCCCAATCAGAGGCAGCTGTCTATCGTTGTCTCTGATTGGGGATCATACTTAGGTAGGCTGTTCCCACCTGTGTTTGTGGGTGGTTGTTTTCTGTTTTGTGTGTCGTCACCTTTCAGAACTGTTCGTTTGTCGTTTTTGTTGTTTTGTCAAGTATTTCATATTTTATTAAAGTAATATGAACACTTACCACGCTGCACCTTGGTCCTCTTCTCCTTCTCCCGACGACGTTCGTTACAGTTGTTGCGAAATAGGAAGCCGATTCTATATTTAATTTTGGATTGGAGATGCTTAATATGAGTCTGGAAGGAGAGTTTACAGACACCTAGGTATTTGTAGTTGTCCACATATTCTAAGTCAGAACCGTCCAGAGTAGTGATGCTAGTCGGGCGGGCGGGTGCGGGCAGCGATCGGTTGAAGAGCATGCATTTTGTTTTACTAGCATTTTTAGAGCAGTTGGAGGCCAAGGAAGAAGTGTTGCATGGCATTGAAGCTCATTTGGAGGTTTGTTAACACAGTGTCCAAAGAAGGGCCAGATGTATACAGAATGGTGTCGTCTGCGTAGAGGTGGATCAGGGAATCACCCGAAGCAAGAGCGACATCGTTGATATATACAGAGAAAAGAGTCGGCCCGAGAATTGAACCCTGTGGCACCCCCATAGCGACTGCAAGAGATCCGGACAACAGGCCCTCCGATTTGACACACTGAACTCTAGCTGAGAAGTAGTTGGTGAACCAGGCGAGGCAGTCATTTGAGGAACCAAGGCTATTGAGTCTGCCGACAAGAATGTGGTGATTGATGGAGTCGAAAGCCTTGGCCAGGTCGATGAAGACGGCTGCACAGTACTGTCTTTTATCGATGGCGGTTATAATAACGTTTAGGACCCTGAGCGTGGCTGAGGTGCACCTATGACCAGCTCGGAAACCAGATTGCCTAGTGGGGAAGGTACGGTGAGATTCAAAATGGTTGGTGGTCTGTTTGTTAACTTGGCTTTCGAAGACTTTAGAAAGGCAGGGCAGGATGGATATAGGTCTGTAAAAGTTTGGGTCTAGGGTGTCTCCCCTTTTGAAGAGGGGGATGACCGCGGCAGCTTTTCAATCTAATGGGTTAATCCGCCTTTGAAATCACACTGTGTCTGCCAATATATCACCCATCGATTCACACCAGTAGTGAGTGAGATTGTCCCACACACACATGGTTACACACACACACACACACACACACACACACACACACACACACACACACACACACACACACACACACACACACACACACACACACACACACACACACACACACACACACAGAGCGAAACAGAACAGAACTTTATTCTAAATTTCTTTGAGGATTTTCTGTTTGATGAACAGATGGTGAATATCTGACAAGATGTTGCTATAACACCTGCACATCTGTGTACGCGACCAGTAAACTTTGATTTTGTTTGATTTTAAAAATGCTCACAGCAATTACGTGTAGGGAGCGGAGCACACACATCATACCAGTATGAAATACATGTATACTGATATTTATATTCTATAGTTGTTGTTTTACCTCACAGGACAAACAATGTGTGCATTTTGTGTTCAGCTATACCTTGTCCACAATAAAGAAGCAAGATAGAACTTGGTTGTTAATGAGAAGAAAACAATTCACCCTCTGGCGCATCATTCCCTCTGAATCTTTAATACTATTCCATTCTCTTTGTTGGTGGAATTCTTCCACCAGGTTCTCCTCTGATGATAAGGAAAGAAAACGTTGGGAAAAGGAGTTCAAAAACTGGATCCTCCTGGGGCCTAATTAGGTCAGCATGTTTCCCGACTTGGAGATATCATTTGGAATTCCGTTTCCATGTGGAATGTGAATATGATTTAGATGGTAATTATCCCCCCCCCCCCCCCCCCCCTCCGTTCAGCCCGCTCTGTTCTACTCTGCTTTGTGTTCTCCGATACGCCTTTTCGTCATGTATTGAGCATGCTGCTCTGCCCTGACACTGTGTGTGTGTGTGTGTGTGTGTGTGTGTGTGTGTGTGTGTGTGTGTGTGTGTGTGTGTGTGTGTGTGTGTGTGTGTGTGTGTGTGTGTGTGTGTGTGTGTGTGTGTGTGTGTGTGTGGTATGAGGGTGTTTGTGTTTGTTTTTATCGCTGTATGTAGAACAATGTGATTTAAAGGAGAAGTGTTCCTAAACTCCAGAAACTCCCAAGTGTTTCCATACATTGAACCTAGTTCAGTGGTGTTTGCCCTCTCTCTCCATGGAGTGCAGATCTGAGATAGCTGCAACAACAGGTCACATGACTCGTGACGTTCCTGGATGCAGGCCTCGCTCCGCGCCGATTGCAGTGAATGTATGATTGTTTCATTGAAAGTGTACAGCTGAATTAGGGATTTTATCAGAAGTACTATCGGTTTTGAGTCAGTAAATGTAACTTTTTTTTTCTAATCTGAAACTGCTGATGCTGCTGTATTTCTATGGGCTGGATCTTCAGCAGTACCAAAATACAAAGGCGTGTTTGAGAAGAGATGGGGACATAGCTAGCGCGCGGAGCTATGAGAAGAGATGGGGACAAAGCTAGCGCGCGGAGCTATGAGAAGAGATGGGGACAAAGCTAGTGCGCGGAGCTATGACAAGAGATGGGGCCAAAGCTAGCGCGCGGAGCTATGACAAGAGATGGGGCCAAAGCTAGCTAGCTAGCCTGACTCTATGTAGCCTAGCCTGACTCTATGTAACCTAGCCCGACTATGTAGCCTGACACTTATGTAACCTAGCCTGACTCTTATGTAACCTAGCCTGACTCTTATGTAACCTAGCCTGACTCTATGTAACCTAGCCTGACTCTATGTAGCCTAGCCTGACTCTATGTAGCCTAGCCTGACTCTATCTAGCCTAGCCTGACTCTTATGTAACCTAGCCTGACTATGTAGCCTGACTCTATGTAGCCTAGCCTGACTATGTAGCCTAGCCTGACTCTATGTAACCTAGCCTGACTCTATGTAACCTAGCCTGACTCTATGTAGCCTAGCCTGACTCTATGTAACCTAGCCTGACTCTATGTAGCCTAGCCTGACTCTATGTAACCTAGCCTGACTCTATGTAACCTAGCCTGACTCTATGTAGCCTAGCCTGACTCTATGTAACCTAGCCTGACTCTATGTAGCCTAGCCTGACTCTATGTAACCTAGCCTGACTCTATGTAACCTAGCCTGACTCTATGTAGCCTAGCCTGACTCTATGTAACCTAGCCTGACTCTATGTAACCTAGCCTGACTCTATGTAACCTAGCCTGACTCTATGTAGCCTAGCCTGACTCTATGTAACCTAGCCTGACTCTATGTAGCCTAGCCTGACTCTTGAAGTTGGAGTGTCTCCTATTGTAGATGATGATCAGACAAAGATTTACAGCTCAGCGACCTTATTTAAAGTTGAAGTCGGAACTTTACATACACTTAGGTTGGAGTCATTAAAACTCGTTTTTCAACCACTCAACAAGTTTCTTGTTAACAAACTATAGTTTTGGCAAGTCGGTTAGGACATCTACTTTGTGCATGACACAAGTAATTTTTCCAACAATTGTTTACAGACAGATTATTTCACACATTCACTGTATAACAATTCCAGTGGGTCAGAAGTTTACATACACTGAGTTGACTGTCCCTTTAAACAGCTTGGAAAATTCCAGAAAATTATGTAATAGCTTTAGAAGCTTCTGATAGGCTAATTGACATAATTTGAGTCAATTGGAGGTGTACTTGTGGATGTATTTCAAGGCCTACCTTCAAACTCAGTGCCTCTTTCCTTGACATCATGGGACAATCAAAATAAATCAGCCAAGACCTCAGAAAAACAATTGTAGACCTCCACAAGTCTGGTTCATCCTTGGGAGCAATTTACAAATGCCTGAAGGTACCACGTTCATCTGTACAAATGATAGTACGCAAGTATAAACACCATCGGACCACGCAGCCGTCATACCGCTCAGGAAGGAGACGCTTTCTCTCTCCTAGAGATGAACGTACTTTGGTGCGAAAGTGCAAATCAATCCCAGAACAACAGCAAAGGACCTTGTGAAGATACTGGAGGAAACAGGTACAAAAGTATCTATATTCACAGTAAAACGAGTCCTATATCGACATAACCTGAAAGGCCGCTCAGCAAGGAAGAAGCCACTGCTCCAAAACCACCATAAAAAAGCCAGACTACGGTTTGCAACTGCACATGGGGACAAAGATCATACTTTGTGGAGAAATTTTCTCTGGTCTGATGAAACAAAAATAGAACTGTTTGGTCATAATGACCATCGTTATGTTTGGAGGAAAAAGGGGGAGGCTTGCAAGCCGAAGAACACCATCCCAACCGTGAAGCACGGGGGTGGCAGCATCATGTTGTGGGGGTGCTTTGCTTCAGGAGGGACTGGTGCACTTCACAAAATAGATGGCATCATGAGGGAGGAAAATGATGTGGATATATTGAAGCAGCATCTCAAGACATCAGTCAGGAAGTTAAAGATTGGTTGCAAATGGGTCTTCCAAATGGACAATGACACCAAGCATACTTCCAAAGTTGTTGCAAAATGGCTTAAGGACAACAAGGTCAAGGTATTGGAGTGGCCATCACAAAGCCCTGACCTCAATCCCATAGAAAATGTGTGGGCAGAACTGAAAAAGCATGTGCGAGCAAGGAGGCCTACAAGCCTGACTCAGTTACACCAGCTCTGTCAGGAGGAATGGGCTAAAATTCACCCAACTTATTGTGGAAAGCTTGTGGAAGGCTACCCAAAACGTTTGACACAAGTTAAACAATTAAAGGCAATGCACCAAATACTAATTGAGTGTATGTAAACTTCTGACCCACTGGGAATGTGATGAAAGAAATAAAAGCTGAAATAAATCATTCTCTCTATTATTATTCTGACATTTCACATTCTTAAAATAAAGTGGTGATCCTAACTGACCTAAGACAGGGCATTTTTACTAGGATTTGTGAAATACTGAGTTTAAATGTATTTGGCTAAGGTGTGTGTAAACTTCCGACTTCAACTGTACTTTCCTATTTGAACATAGAGATGTTACATAACGGTCCTCATTTGTAAATTGTGTTGGATCCAATAGGCTAAATGAAACAGGAGAGAACATAGTGCTTATCCACACGTAAGCCGTCAGTGTCCTGGCTAGCCCTGTCTCGATCTTGTCTGTCTCGATCCTGTCTATCTCGATCCTGTCTCGATCCTGTCTGTCTATCCTGTCTTTCTATACTGTCTGTCTCAATCCTGTCTGTCTATCCTGTCTGTCTCAAACCTGACTGTCTCAATCCTGTCTGTCTATCCTGTCTTTCTCTATCCTGTCCTGTCCCTGATTTTCAGGATGTCCATACCGCTGACTGTACTGTACATCTCTCTCCATCACACTATATGGCTGCTTCTCAAATGGCACCCTGTTCCCTATATAAGGGCCCTATGGGCCCTGGTCAAAAGCAGTGCACTATATAGGAAATAGGGTGGCATTTGGTACACACAAGAGGACAGCTGTCCCTCACAGTGAGGGATAAGCAGCACACACACAGGCCTGATGTGTTTGTCCAGTAATGGACTCATGGCTCATGTCATGGTGCTAAGCTAAAAATGGTACCACTTGGCATACAGACAGTCAGTTGCCCAAGTTGTGTCACAGGCATCACATCGGTGACTATTGTGTCCCGAGCTAAAGGGGGTTCTTTCATGAGGCTCTCCATTCCCAGCTCCTCTCTATGTCTTGTCTGTATTGGCACTTAGTGCTTGGTCTCTCAGCATCATACTCCCTGGCTCATTGGAACACAATAAGATAACAAAAAACACACACAAACAAGAGCTATCTCAAATCAAAGCAAATCAAATGTTATTGGTCACATACACATATTTAGCAGATGTTATTGGTCACATACACATGTTTAGCAGATGTTATTGGTCACATACACATATTTAGCAGATGTTATTGGTCACATACACATATTTAGCAGGTGTTATTGGTCACATACACATATTTAGCAGATGTTATTGGTCACATACACATGTTTAGCAGATGTTATTGGTCACATACACATATTTAGCAGGTGTTATTGCGGGTGTAGTGAAATGCTTGTGTTCCTACAGTAGCTCCAACAGTGCAGTAATATCTAACATTTCACAACAATACACACAAATCTAAAAGTAAAATAATGGAATGAAGAAATATATAAATATTAGGATGAGCAATGTCAGAATGGCATTGACTAAAATACATTAGAATACAGTATATACATATGAAATGAGTAAAGCAGTATGTAAACATTATTAAAGTGACTAGTGTCCCATTATTAAAATGACCAGTGACCTCAGAGACACACATCCTGCTTTTACCATCGTCGACACAGAATATTTCTCCAGTCTGGTTTACAAGAGGAGGTGGTGGGGATTGTGTCTGGCTCACTTGGTCACAGATGTATTACCTCAGTGGTGTTAAAGGAGAGGTTTACACAAAATCCAGAAACTCCCAAGTGATTCCATACATTGAAACTATTTCAGTGAAGGTTGCCCTCTATCCCTTTCTCTCCCTGGAGTGCAGAACTGAGACAGCTGCAAACACGAGTCACGTGACTCGTGACGTTGCTGGATGCAGGCCTTGCTCTGCTCCATTGTCAGTGAATGTATGAGTCACAAATCTGTAAACTGTGGACCAATTCATTGTTTTATTGAAAGCATACAATCGAGTGAGCTATTTTTGTGTTCTTTTCCACCTGAAATATTTGCAATTATTTTCTATCGTTATTTTATGTGGCCGGCTGCCACAGCAGCGGAGACGGGTAACAACTGTGCATGTGCACGTGCACCCTCGTGAGGGAAAACCCTGCTACATAGAAATGTCACAATATGCCCTTATATGGAGCTTGATGTCACAGATTCAAGTATTGTTTGGGGGAGAATTAGTGAGGTTTACAAAGCATGCTCATGACCCAGACTGACCAGGTGAATCCAGGTGAAAACTATGATCCCTTATTGATGTCAATTGTTAAATCCATTTCAATCAGTATAGATGAAGGGGGGGAGACGGGTTAAAGAAGGATTTTTAAGCCTTGAGACAATTGAGACATTGATTGTATCTGTCTGCCATTCAGAGGGCAAGAGAAAATATTTAAGTGCCTTTGAACGGGGTGTGGCAGTAGGTGCCAGGTGCACCGGTTTGAGTGTGTCAAGAACTGCAACGCTGCTGGGTTTTTCACGCTCACAATTTAATCCATTTTAAATTCAGGCTTTAACACAACAAAGAGTGGAAAAAGTCCAGGGGTGTAAATACTTTCTGAAGCACTGTACGTAAGTATGTGGAAGGGGAGGGGAGTATAGTGTATATGAATATGAAGCAGTAGCAAGAGAAGATGCAGTCTGCTGATGCCAATTCAATGCCCAAGAACAAAGTCCTCCTCATTCAGCCTCTGCTAGTTTAGGAGGAGGTCGTCATGGGAACCTTAAATCTCCTACACCGGCAGACAACATGGAGGTGCACTAGGGTAAACATATAACAACCCAGTCTTCTCTCTCTTTCACTCCCACTATCTTTCACTCTCCCTCCCTCTCTTTCACTCGCTGTTTCTCTCTCTTTCACTCCCACTATCTTTCACTCTCCCTCCCTCTCTTTCACTCGCTGTTTCTCTCTCTCTCTCTCTCTCTCCCTCTCTCTCTCTCTCTCTCTCTCTCTCTCTCTCTCTTTTAAAAACACAAAACACATCTATATCTTTTCCTTTCATCACCTCTCTCTCTTTCCGACATGCTGCTCCTGGAAAAAAACATAATTATTTAAAAGCTTTGTCTTGTTTGTTTTAATGTTAATTATTTTAATCAGGACCAAGCTTTGCCGGTTTAGCACTCTGTTAGCGTGTGTCTGTGTGTGTGTGCGTGTGCATGCGTGTGCGTGCGTGCACGTGTGTGTGTGTGTGTGTGCGAGCAAGGGACTAGTCTCTTTAGGTCTAAAGAGACGTTGGAACAATACAATTAAACCTGCAAATGAGAGGCCGCTCCACACAGCTCACTAGACAGAGTGTGTACCGTTATCTCTGAGAGGATTGCATAGCAACAGTGTAGCCAGGCAGGCACAGACTCTAAAACAGATGCATCTGCTAGACTCTAGAGGAAGACCAGGGAAGATGTGTCAAAGGCAGGAATCGATCGAACCACAATCTGCTTGAGGGAAAACTCACCATCGACTCGTTTTGTTTTTCATCTAAAAAACAACTTCCATCCGTTCTAGGCATGCCAGTTGGATTCTCTTAACCTCACAGTGCTAGAACGAGATATTCTACGTGATACATCTCAGTTCTGGATGTCCTGACCTGAATCACTGTTTTGGTACGTTCAGTCCACAGATCATGTGGGGTAGCTAAGTTATTTTGGTTGTGTGTGACGTGGGCAGACGGGAAACTACAGGGTTAGATGAGGAGACAGAGGATGTTACTTGATAGACTGGGTGTTGGGGGTGAGGAGGGTGAGGAGGGTTATGAATACTAGACACAGCTCCTCCATTTAGAGACACATCTCCTCTGCTGGCTGTTATAGCAGAGCTTACCGCTGCAGCATACACCAACACCCAGCAGCACATACACTCATATACACAGCCATAAAGGCTCTGTCTTCTTCGAGGTTGGTAAATTACACGTTGAGTAAAGAGAGGGGTGGGGAGTCGGGGACTCTTGAGAGGCTGTTAATGTGAACAATGAGTTGTGTGGGAGTAGTGGTGGCATAGATATGGCAGCAGGTTGTTCAGACAGACAGACAGACAGACAGACAGACAGACAGAGAGACAGACAGACAGACAGACAGACAGACAGACAGACAGACAGACGGACGGACGGACGGACGGACGGACGGACGGACGGACGGACGGACGGACGGACGGACGGACGGACGGACGGACGGACGGACGGACGGACGGACGGACGGACGGACGGACGGACGGACGGACGGAGCATCTGCCCCTAAATTCCTCCGTAGTGTCGCAGCTCATCGACGCTCCCTAGTGAGGGGTTGCCTTAATTAAACATCCCAGATTGTCCTACCTTCCTCTGTGGCTTAGATAGTCCTCTACCTTCCTCTGTGGTTTAGATAGTCCTCTACCTTCCTCTGTGGTTTAGATAGTCCTCTACCTTCCTCTGTGGTTTAGATAGTCCTCTACCTTCCTCTGTGGCTTAGATAGTCCTCTACCTTCCTCTGTGGCTTAGATAGTCCTCTACCTTCCTCTGTGGTTTAGATAGTCCTCTACCTTCCTCTGTGGCTTAGATAGTCCTCTACCTTCCTCTGTGGTTTAGATAGTCCTCTACCTTCCTCTGTGGTTTAGATAGTCCTCTACCTTCCTCTGTGGTTTAGATAGTCCTCTACCTTCCTCTGTGGTTTAGATAGTCCTCTACCTTCCTCTGTGGTTTAGATAGTCCTCTACCTTCCTCTGTGGTTTAGATAGTCCTCTACTTTCCTCTGTGGTTTAGATAGTCCTCTACCTTCCTCTGTGGTTTAGATAGTCCTCTACCTTCCTCTGTGGTTTAGATAGTCCTCTACTTTCCTCTGTGGTTTAGATAGTCCTCTACCTTCCTCTGTGGTTTAGATAGTCCTCTACTTTCCTCTGTGGTTTAGATAGTCCTCTACCTTCCTCTGTGGTTTAGATAGTCCTCTACCTTCCTCTGTGGTTTAGATAGTCCTCTACTTTCCTCTGTGGTTTAGATAGTCCTCTACCTTCCTCTGTGGTTTAGATAGTCCTCTACCTTCCTCTGTGGTTTAGATAGTCCTCTACCTTCCTCTGTGGTTTAGATAGTCCTCTACTTTCCTCTGTGGTTTAGATAGTCCTCTACTTTCCTCTGTGGTTTAGATAGTCCTCTACCTTCCTCTGTGGTTTAGATAGTCCTCTACTTCCCTCTGTGGTTTAGATAGTCCTCTACCTTCCTCTGTGGTTTAGATAGTCCTCTACCTTCCTCTGTGGTTTAGATAGTCCTCTACCTTCCTCTGTGGTTTAGATAGTCCTCTACCTTCCTCTGTGGTTTAGATAGTCCTCTACCTTCCTCTGTGGTTTAGATAGTCCTCTACTTTCCTCTGTGGTTTAGATAGTCCTCTACTTTCCTCTGTGGTTTAGATAGTCCTCTACCTTCCTCTGTGGTTTAGATAGTCCTCTACTTCCCTCTGTGGTTTAGATAGTCCTCTACTTCCCTCTGTGGTTTAGATAGTCCTCTACTTTCCTCTGTGGTTTAGATAGTCCTCTACCTTCCTCTGTGGTTTAGATAGTCCTTGACTTTCCTCTGTGGGTTAGTCCTCTACCTTCCTCTGTGGTTTAGATAGTCCTCTACCTTCCTCTGTGGTTTAGATAGTCCTCTACCTTCCTCTGTGGTTTAGATAGTCCTTGACTTTCCTCTGTGGTTTAGATAGTCCTCTACCTTCCTCTGTGGTTTAGATAGTCCTTGACTTTCCTCTGTGGTTTAGATAGTCCTCTACCTTCCTCTGTGGTTTAGATAGTCCTCTACCTTCCTCTGTGGGTTAGATAGTCCTTGACTTTCCTCTGTGGGTTAGACAGTCCTCTACCTTCCTCTGTGGTTTAGATAGTCCTCTACCTTCGTCTGTGGTTTAGATAGTCCTCTACGTTCCTCTGTAGTTTAGATAGTCCTCTACCTTCCTCTGTAGTTTAGATAGTCCTCTACCTTCCTCTGTAGTTTAGATAGTCCTCTACCTTCCTCTGTGGGTTAGATAGTCCTTGACTTTCCTCTGTGGTTTAGATAGTCCTCTACCTTCCTCTGTGGTTTAGATAGTCCTCTTCCTTCCTCTGTGGTTTAGATAGTCCTCTACCTTCCTCTGTGGTTTAGATAGTCCTCTACCTTCCTCTGTGGGTTAGATAGTCCTTGACTTTCCTCTGTGGTTTAGATAGTCCTCTACCTTCCTCTGTGGTTTAGATAGTCCTCTACCTTCCTCTGTGGTTTAGATAGTCCTCTACCTTCCTCTGTGGTTTAGATAGTCCTCATCACAAAGCAAGACAGCCAAAAATAGCAGCTTCCTTTGCCATTTCTCTAAGCCCCTAAAATAGAGATGGGTTAATTGAGACGTTTGTGTCCCACACACACACATATGTCTGTTAGTGTTGTCTTAGTGGATTCTCTGAAGTCTAGTATGTTTCTCCCAGATAATAATAATAGTTCTGGATCATTGTCAACGGTTGGCTGCCTGGCCACTCTGTTGGGGTCTGTAAAGACTGACTCTATCTCCCATCCCTATATATGAACACCAGTATAGCGTTTATCTATCATCTTTAATATTGTAGAGAAAGAGAGGGGGTGTGGGGTGGCTCCTTTGTCATGAAATTTCCCTGTCAACCACAGAATGGAGTGCCCCCGAGTGTGCGACGTATGGAAGTAAAGATGTCATTTGTATCTGATCTCATGCGATTGAGTTGTGGCAACCTATTGTGAACGCGTCCCTGTCACAGACGGAAGCAGCAGGCTATCTCTGTGTATAATTCTCCATGTTCACCATTCCATGTTATTGTAGAGATCTGATGTGTGTCTGGGAGATGTGTGAGAGGGTTTTGCATATGAATGGGTTGGTGACAGTGAGGGGCAAGCGTGGTGCGAGGGGGTAGTGGTATTGTGAAGACTGCAGGTTGTTGTAGTGCTGGTCCAGGCCTTTCATCAGCCCTGAGGTAGGCTAGCAGCACACATAATTGATTCGATCCATG
This sequence comes from Salvelinus namaycush, assembly GCF_016432855.1. Lineage (NCBI taxonomy): Eukaryota > Metazoa > Chordata > Actinopteri > Salmoniformes > Salmonidae > Salvelinus > Salvelinus namaycush. The sequence continues at coordinate 6,635,247 of NC_052318.1, read as the reverse complement.
GACATGCTATCTGAGCAGGCCTTTCTGCTCGGGAGAGAGCAGGTCTTCAAAGACTTGAGGATCACATGAAAGTAGACCTTTTCACTCCACTCTGCGTCTTTCCCTACCTATTTCAAGTCATTAACCACTTCAATTTCATATAGTTGGGTTTTGAAAGTAGATTTCACGGTTGTCAATGAGATGAAGGGAACAGAACATGACTCTTTCAGGCATACAGTAGGTCGGTAATGTACTTTACTGTCGTATTGTGTATCTCAGTGAGGTAACGTGTTGTTTTCCGTTTGTGTTTTCTGTTCCAGCTGACATCATATCCACGGTTGAGTTCAACCCAACTGGAGAGCTGCTGGCGACCGGGGACAAGGGAGGGAGAGTAGTGGTGTTCCAGAGAGAACAGGGGGTAAGACCAGCCAAGACTCCGTACTCATCATGTCACATCACATCCTGTTTTCCTATGAGTCACTAACTCAGGGGTCTCCAACCTTGTTCCTGGAGAACTACCCTCTTGGAGATTGTCACTCCAACCCCAGTTGTAACTAACCTGGTTCATTTGATCAACCAGCTAATTATTAGAATCAGGTGTGCTAGATTAGGGTTGGAGTGAAAACCTACAGGATGGTAGCTCTCCAGGAACAGGGTTGGAGTGAAAACCTACAGGAGGGTAGCTCTCCAGGAACAGGGTTGAAGTTAAAACCTACAGGACGATAGCTCTCCAGGAACAGGGTTGGAGTGAAAACCTACAGGACGATAGCTCTCCAGGAACAGGGTTGAAGTTAAAACCTACAGGAAGATAGCTCTCCAGGAACAGGGTTGGAGTGAAAACCTACAGGACGATAGCTCTCCAGGAACAGGGTTGAAGTTAAAACCTACAGGACGATAGCTCTCCAGGAACAGGGTTGGAGTGAAAACCTACAGGACGATAGCTCTCCAGGAACAGGGTTGAAGTTAAAACCTACAGGAAGGTAGCTCTCCAGGAACAGGGTTGGAGTGAAAACCTACAGGACGATAGCTCTCCAGGAACAGGGTTGGAGTGAAAACCTATAGGACTGTAGCTCTCCAGGAACAGGGTTGGAGTTAAAACCTACAGGAAGGTAGCTCTCCAGGAACAGGGTTGGAGTTAAAACCTACAGGAGGATAGCTCTCCAGGAACAGGGTTGGAGTGAAAACCTATAGCAGGGTAGCTCTCCAGGAACAGGGTTGGAGTGAGAACCTATAGGACTGTAGCTCTCCAGGAACAGGGTTGGAGTTAAAACCTATAGGACTGTAGCTCTCCAGGAACAGGGTTGGAGTGAGAACCTACAGGACTGTAGCTCTCCAGGAACAGGGTTGGAGTTAAAACCTACAGGAGGGTAGCTCTCCAGGAACAGGGTTGGAGTGAAAACCTACAGCAGGGTAGCTCTCCAGGAACAGGGTTGGAGTGAAAACCTACAGCAAGGTAGCTCTCCAGGAACAGGGTTGGAGTGAAAACCTACAGGACTGTAGCTCTCCAGGAACAGGGTTGGAGTGAAAACCTACAGGAAGGTAGCTCTCCAGGAACAGGGTTGGAGTTAAAACCTACAGGACGATAGCTCTCCAGGAACAGGGTTGGAGTTAAAACCTACAGGAAGGTAGCTCTCCAGGAACAGGGTTGGAGTTAAAACCTACAGGAGGATAGCTCTCCAGGAACAGGGTTGGAGTGAAAACCTATAGCAGGGTAGCTCTCCAGGAACAGGGTTGGAGTGAGAACCTACAGGACTGTAGCTCTCCAGGAACAGGGTTGGAGTTAAAACCTACAGGAGGGTAGCTCTCCAGGAACAGGGTTGGAGTGAAAACCTACAGCAGGGTAGCTCTCCAGGAACAGGGTTGGAGTGAAAACCTACAGCAGGGTAGCTCTCCAGGAACAGGGTTGGAGTGAAAACCTACAGGACTGTAGCTCTCCAGGAACAGGGTTGGAGTGAAAACCTACAGGAAGGTAGCTCTCCAGGAACAGGGTTGGAGTTAAAACCTACAGGAAGGTAGCTCTCCAGGAACAGGGTTGGAGTTAAAACCTAAAAGGCGGTATCTCTCCAGGAACAGGGTTGGAGTTAAAACCTACAGGAAGGTAGCTCTCCAGGAACAAGGTTGGAGTTAAAACCTACAGGAGGGTAGCTCTCTAGGAACAGGGTTGGAGTTAAAACCTAAAAGGCGGTATCTCTCCAGGAACAGGGTTGGAGTGAAAACCTACAGCAGGGTAGCTCTCCAGGAACAGGGTTGGAGTGAAAACCTACAGGACTGTAGCTCTCCAGGAACAGGGTTGGAGTGAAAACCTACAGGAAGGTAGCTCTCCAGGAACAGGGTTGGAGTTAAAACCTACAGGACGATAGCTCTCCAGGAACAGGGTTGAAGTTAAAACCTACAGGAAGGTAGCTCTCCAGGAACAGGTTTGGAGTGAAAACCTACAGCAGGGTAGCTCTCCAGGAACAGGGTTGGAGTGAAAACCTATAGGACTGTAGCTCTCCAGGAACAGGGTTGGAGTTAAAACCTACAGGAAGGTAGCTCTCCAGGAACAGGGTTGGAGTTAAAACCTACAGGAGGATAGCTCTCCAGGAACAGGGTTGGAGTGAAAACCTACAGCAGGGTAGCTCTCCAGGAACAGGGTTGGAGTGAGAACCTACAGGACTGTAGCTCTCCAGGAACAGGGTTGGAGTTAAAACCTACAGGAGGGTAGCTCTCCAGGAACAGGGTTGGAGTGAAAACCTACAGCAGGGTAGCTCTCCAGGAACAGGGTTGGAGTGAAAACCTACAGGACTGTAGCTCTCCAGGAACAGGGTTGGAGTGAAAACCTACAGGAAGGTAGCTCTCCAGGAACAGGGTTGGAGTTAAAACCTACAGGAAGGTAGCTCTCCAGGAACAGGGTTGGAGTTAAAACCTACAGGAGGGTAGCTCTCCAAGAACAGGGTTGAAGTTAAAACCTAAAAGGCGGTATCTCTCCAGGAACAGGGTTGGAGTTAAAACCTACAGGAAGGTAGCTCTCCAGGAACAGGGTTGGAGTTAAAACCTACAGGAGGGTAGCTCTCTAGGAACAGGGTTGGAGTTAAAACCTAAAAGGCGGTATCTCTCCAGGAACAGGGTTGGAGTGAAAACCTACAGCAGGGTAGCTCTCCAGGAACAGGGTTGGAGTGAAAACCTACAGGACTGTAGCTCTCCAGGAACAGGGTTGGAGTGAAAACCTACAGGAAGGTAGCTCTCCAGGAACAGGGTTGGAGTTAAAACCTACAGGAAGGTAGCTCTCCAGGAACAGGGTTGGAGTTAAAACCTACAGGAATGTAGCTCTCCAGGAACAGGGTTGGAGTTAAAACCTACAGGAGGGTAGCTCTCTAGGAACAGGGTTGGAGTTAAAACCTAAAAGGCGGTATCTCTCCAGGAACAGGGTTGGAGTTAAAACCTACAGGAAGGTAGCTCTCCAGGAACAGGGTTGGAGTTAAAACCTACAGGACTGTAGCTCTCTAGGAACAGGGTTGGAGTTAAAACCTAAAAGGCGGTATCTCTCCAGGAACAGGGTTGGAGTGAAAACCTACAGCAGGGTAGCTCACCAGGAACAGGGTTCGAGTGAAAACCTACAGGAAGGTAGCTCTCCAGGAACAGGGTTGGAGTTAAAACCTAAAAGGCGGTATCTCTCCAGGAACAAGGTTGGAAAGCCCTGCACTAACCATTCGACATCAAGCTCAGCGTTTCCCAAACTTGGTCCTGGGGACCCAAGGGGGGCACGTTTTGGTTTTTGCCCTAACACTACGCAGCTGATTCAATTAATCATCAAGCTTTTGAATCAGCCATGTAGTGCTAGGGCAAAAACCAAAACGTGCACACTTTGGGGTCCTGAGGACAGAGTTTGGGAAACACTGATCTAGCTAATGAACCTTCATCCAATGAACCTATACGGAACCTTTAATGAAATAACATCATCGCCACATTCGTTATCATTCATTGATGGTGTTCCAGTTACATTCCCTGGGTTACTGTGTAGTAGTAGTGGTGTTGAAAGGCTGTGGATGTTTATTCAGTGGTGGTAGGAGGTATTATGGAGAGATTACGGTTGACTCTGGGAGGCCTATAGCATTTCCTGTGGAAGCTGGATGGAATGACTAGACAGCGTCTGAATCTTCTGTCTCGCTGTGGTGAAAATATGAATGTCAGGGACTGACTGACTGAATCCCCCTGTCAGGGACTGACTGACTGAATCCCCCTTTCAGGGACTGACTGACTGACTGAATCCCCCTTTCAGGGACTGACTAACTGAATCCCCCTTTCAGGGACTGACTGACTGACTGAATCCCCCTTTCAGGGACTGACTGACTGACTGACTGAATCCCCCTGTAAGGGACTGACTGACTGACTGAATCCCCCTGTCAGGGACTGACTGACTGAATCCCCCTTTCAGGGACTGACTGACTGAATCCCCCTGTCAGGGACTGACTGACTGAATCCCCCTGTCAGGGACTGACTGACTGAATCCCCCTGTCAGGGACTGACTGACTGAATCTCCCTGTCAGGGACTGACTGACTGAATCCCCCTGTCAGGGACTGACTGACTGTATCCCCCTGTCAGGGACTGACTGACTGAAACCCCCTGTCAGGGACTGACTGAATCCCCCTGTCAGGGACTGACTGACTGAATCCCCCTGTAAGGGACTGACTGACTGAATCCCCCTGTCAGGGACTGACTGACTGACTGACTGAATCCCCCTGTCAGGGACTGACTGACTGACTGACTGACTGACTGACTGACTGACTGACTGAATCCCCCTGTCAGGGACTGACTGACTGACTGACTGACTGAATCCCCCTGTCAGGGACTGACTGACTGACTGAATCCCCCTGTCAGGGACTGACTGACTGACTGACTGACTGAATCCCCCTGTCAGGGACTGACTGACTGACTGACTGAATCCCCCTGTAAGGGACTGACTGACTGAATCCCCCTGTAAGGGACTGACTGACTGAATCCCCCTGTAAGGGACTGACTGACTGACTGAATCCCCCTGTCAGGGACTGACTGAATCCCCCTTTCAGGTACTGACTGACTGAATCCCCCTGTCAGGGACTGACTGACTGAATCCCCCTGTCAGGGACTGACTGACTGACTGACTGAATCCCCCTGTAAGGGACTGACTGACTGACTGAATCCCCCTGTCAGGGACTGACTGACTGAATCCCCCTTTCAGGGACTGACTGACTGACTGAATCCCCCTTTCAGGGACTGACTGACTAAATCCCCATGTCAGGGACTGACTGACTGAATCCCCCTGTCAGGGACTGACTGACTGAATCCCCCTGTCAGGGACTGACTGACTGAATCCCCCTGTCAGGGACTGACTGACTGACTGACTGAATCCCCCTGTCAGGGACTGACTGACTGAATCCCCCTGTCAGGGACTGACTGACTGAATCCCCCTGTCAGGGACTGACTGACTGTATCCCCCTGTCAGGGACTGACTGACTGAAACCCCCTGTCAGGGACTGACTGAATCCCCCTGTCAGGGACTGACTGACTGAATCCCCCTGTAATTGACTGACTGACTGAATCCCCCTGTAAGGGACTGACTGACTGAATCCCCCTGTCAGGGACTGACTGACTGACTGACTGACTGAATCCCCCTGTCAGGGACTGACTGACTGACTGACTGAATCCCCCTGTCAGGGACTGACTGACTGACTGACTGACTGAATCCCCCTGTCAGGGACTGACTGACTGACTGAATCCCCCTGTCAGGGACTGACTGACTGACTGACTGAATCCCCCTGTCAGGGACTGACTGACTGACTGACTGACTGACTGACTGACTGACTGACTGACTGACTGAATCCCCCTGTAAGGGACTGACTGACTGAATCCCCCTGTAAGGGACTGACTGACTGAATCCCCCTGTAAGGGACTGACTGACTGACTGAATCCCCCTGTCAGGGACTGACTGAATCCCCCTTTCAGGTACTGACTGACTGAATCCCCCTGTCAGGGACTGACTGACTGAATCCCCCTGTCAGGGACTGACTGACTGAATCCCCCTGTCAGGGACTGACTGACTGAATCCCCCTGTCAGGGACTGACTGACTGACTGACTGAATCCCCCTGTAAGGGACTGACTGACTGACTGAATCCCCCTGTCAGGGACTGACTGACTGAATCCCCCTGTCAGGGACTGACTGAATGAATCCCCCTGTCAGGGACTGACTGACTAACTGAATCCCCCTGTAAGGGACTGACTGACTGACTGAATCCCCCTTTCTTCCTCTTCCTCCTTTCCCTTCATTTTCTTTCCGGCTGATTTCAAGGCGCTCCATAGTATCCACTAATCCCCACACCAGAGGCGTCTCCCGTCTCCCGTCTCCCGTCTCCCCCCTCCTTTCCCCCTTCCCCTGTCTTTACCCCCGCAGAAGGCAAATCTGTTTCCATTAATACCCTCCCCTCCTGTTTGGTCATCTGATTTGGCTCTATTGATTGTGAAGCTTCCTGAGGTGAGACCCGACCTGCCGTGTTGGCTGAGCTGAAGCTAGGTTGCTGGGTTCCCATTGAGCTATCTCTGCCATCCTGACTACACATCTTGACAACCTTACAATAGATTTAACCCGCTTTTGCCTGAGTTCTTGAATTTCTACCATGTGGAGGCAAAATGGCTGTACAATGTCAGCGGTTATGTCAACCTGTACGATACCGGAGACGGATTTTGGAGACTGGTCCACGTACTACAGTCCCCGTGCTTTGTTGGTTCCTGGGTTTTTGACAGCCCCCTCCTGTATGTATGCTTGATATAGAAAGCAGAAACCAGGCCATCGACACATTTGCTGCTGTGCAAGTCTTGGGTTGCTGTTTCCTAAATGTTGTCTATTCATTGCAAATAGGACGATCCCCACTCTCTGTATCCTCCCCTGTATCCTCATGCTGAAACACTGGCCTATAAAATAAATCTAATCAAATTGTATTAGTCACATACAGTTTACAGCAGGTGTAAAAGGTGCAACAAAATGTACTAGCTCCCTCAACAATGCAGTACATTAGTCAATAACAATATCAACAATCAACTAGTAAAACAACAAGTAGAGGTAATAATGGACTGGATGTACATTGTTTTTACAAACATAAAGTGGGTAGTGACTAGGTCATGCAGTGCATGTCTTAATAGCTGAATAATAGCAGAACATCTTCCACAAACTCAAACATCCTTGTTGTTTCAGAGTAAGAACCAGCCTCACAGGAGAGGGGAGTACAATGTTTACAGCACCTTCCAGAGCCACGAGCCTGAGTTTGACTACCTGAAGAGCCTGGAGATCGAGGAGAAGATCAACAAGATACGATGGCTGCCTCAACAGAACGCTGCCTACTTCCTCCTCTCCACCAATGGTGAGCCACCTCCTCCTCTCCACCAATGGCAAGCCACACTGCTAGTCCTAGTGAAATCTAGGAAGGAACAGGCGTTATGTGAGCAGAGTCGTGCATATTCGTTCTAAAATGCTCACGCTATTTTTTGGTTGCACGTTGGGTTACAGAGAATATACAGAGAATAAGGTGCCATTTTGTTTTCTGTGTGACCAACATCATGTTTTTCATCACCTTCTACTCCTGTTTGTTCTAGTGACATCAGCATATCTAACTGCTCACTAGACCAGTCGATGTTCATGTTTGTTAATGGTTCCATTACCGCCATGACATTATTTATTGTATTGTAAGGGCCATTGGTGTTAGCCAAGCAGCCGTTTTATGTTGAGTTAAGTGCCACCAGAGGCAGGAAGTGACCTTTACAATACTGCAGTACCCTTCCTTTCGCCTTTCAGTAAATGTATTAGACGGGGAACTTGAATCAGCAGACTGACTCCTGGACATCAGTGGAACAAGCTAGGCTGGCATCAGGAACTTTGATCAGGTTAATTGGAGGCTGATATATTTCTTATCTATTTATGTCATGCCAACCCTCAGCAGTGGCCTGCTTCCAATACTGTAGCAGCACAGCAGACTACTAGCTATCTCCCCCAGCCAGCCAGCCAGCCAGCCAGCCAGCCAGCCAGCCAGCCAGCCAGCCAGCCAGCCAGCCAGCCAGCCAGCCAGCCAGCCAGCCAGCCAGCCGGCCAGGCCATCACACCTTTCCTTTAGCCAATCCCAAGCCTGCTGTTACTCATCCCTCTCTCCCCTCCTCCACCCCTCCCTCCCCTCTTCCTCCTCCTCCTCCTCTCCTCCCTGCAGATAAAACAGTGAAGCTGTGGAAGGTCAGTGAGCGGGACAAGAGACCGGAGGGCTACAACCTGAAGGACGAGGAAGGGAGGATCCGAGACCCCACCACCATCACCGCCCTGCGGGTAAGATGCCAGCCCTTCCCCCACTACAGTGTCACCACAGCCTGCCCGGTCATCTCTGTGCCCACATTTGCAGTGCTACATACAGAATTTGAATGCGTCTGTTTTCCTTCCTCTGGCAACCTGTGACATTATCGCTCCCTATGGCAGCCTTCATCCCTATGGCAGCCTTCATCCCTATGGCAGCCTTCATCCCTATGGCAACCTTCATCCCTATGGCAGCCTTCATCCCTATGGCAGCCTTCATCCCTATGGCAGCCTTCATCCCTATGGCAACCTTCATCCCTATGGCAGCCTTCATCCCTATGGCAACCTTCATCCCTATGGCAACCTTCATCCCTATGGCAGCCTTCATCCCTATGGCAACCTTCATCCCTATGGCAGCCTTCATCCCTATGGCAGCCTTCATCCCTATGGCAGCCTTCATCCCTATGGCAGCCTTCATCCCTATGGCAGCCTTCATCCCTATGGCAACCTTCATCCCTATGGCAACCTTCATCCCTATGGCAGCCTTCATCCCTATGGCAGCCTTCATCCCTATGGCAGCCTTCATCCCTATGGCAGCCTTCATCCCTATGGCAGCCTTCATCCCTATGGCAACCTTCATCCCTATGGCAGCCTTCATCCCTATGGCAACCTTCATCCCTATGGCAGCCTTCATCCCTATGGCAGCCTTCATCCCTATGGCAGCCTTCATCCCTATGGCAGCCTTCATCCCTATGGCAGCCTTCATCCCTATGGCAGCCTTCATCCCTATGGCAACCTTCATCCCTATGGCAGCCTTCATCCCTATGGCAACCTTCATCCCTATGGCAGCCTTCATCCCTATGGCAGCCTTCATCCCTATGGCAACCTTCATCCCTATGGCAGCCTTCATCCCTATGGCAACCTTCATCCCTATGGCAGCCTTCATCCCTATGGCAGCCTTCATCCCTATGGCAGCCTTCATCCCTATGGCAACCTTCATCCCTATGGCAGCCTTCATCCCTATGGCAGCCTTCATCCCTATGGCAGCCTTCATCCCTATGGCAGCCTTCATCTCTCCCAGTGCCACCGAGGGATTCAAGAAACTGGCCTGGTTTCATATCTTGCCAAATGCACGTGTCTGTCAGTGTGGGGGTGGGGAGGGGGTTGTCCGGTTCTTAGATGGGGGTGTGACACCAGGCACCCATGCTGCTGACCACACATTAGCCAGGTCCTGGGGTGACCCATCTGTCTACACCAGCTTGTACCCAGGGGTCAGCATGGGGTCAAATATAGGGCTGGGCGATATATCAAATACATTTGATTAATTCAAATGTATGTTTTTACGTGATATTCCAAATACCTGTATTGCAGAATCAAGGTTGTTGTATTTTTAGTTTTTATGAACGTCCTCTTGTTCTCATTGTCTTTTTGGTCTCTTCTCGTTCGCTCCTTCTGTGCTGTGCACCTTCCTATTTACACCAGAGATCTGTATATAATGATGAGATGCTCATGTCTCCGCCCTAACAATGGGAGTTGTTGTCCCAAAGGCGGGAAGGCAGGCGACAACCTTAGGTTCAAAATAAGAGCATAGAAATGCATTGGGGTTATTTTGGACAGATTTTGGTGAGAATGAAACCTCCGGCTTCACGTCTTTCTCCCAAGCCCCTCCCCCTACCACTCACAACAACAAAGATCAGTGATCCCTTTTTCCTCTCTGACAAAGGGTTTCAACTCAACATTTGCATTTGAGGGCATTTTTATAGACCGACCTGGAAGCCAGATCAGTGATTATTGCAAAAACAGCAGGTTAAACTATTTTTGATAGAATAATTAAATGATTAGTGGGTTTTATGGCTGTGTAAGGCTCATATTTAGCCTAGGTATAATTACACAAACTCTGAATTCATTAGGTTATTGCTGACTGTTTTAAATGCTGTATATTTTAACTTTAAATTGTACAACAAAGCTTATTTAGAAAAAACATTTTAGAGATTCTAGATATATATTATGAGATATGTGTTTTAGGCTGTATCGCCCAGCCCTAATCAAAAAATCACCCCCATCTCCATGGAAACACAGACATGTTGGTGTCAGCTCTAATGGCAGCTTTCAGATGATATGACCATGATACCATACAGGTTATATCTGGTGCTTGTTTTCTGTTCTTTATACACCGTAAAATACACATTTTCATCATCCTCGTGATACGTGAAAGAACCACCCAGAACAACAACCCAGAACAACAGAACAACAACCCAGAACAACAACCCAGAACAACAGAACAACAACCCAGAACAACAACCCAGAACAACAGAACAACAACCCAGAACAACAACCCAGAACAACAGAACAACAACCCAGAACAACAACCCAGAACAACAGAACAACAACCCAGAACAACAACCCAGAACAACAGAACAACAACCCAGAACAACAACCCAGAACAACAGAACAACAACCCAGAACAACAACCCAGAACAACAACCCAGAACAACAGAACAACAACCCAGAACAACAACCCAGAACAACAGAACAACCACCCAGAACAACAACCCAGAACAACAGAACAACAACCCAGAACAACAACCCAGAACAACAGAACAACCACCCAGAACAACAACCCAGAACAACAGAACAACAACCCAGAACAACAACCCAGAACAACAGAACAACAACCCAGAACAACAACCCAGAACAACAGAACAACAACCCAGAACAACAACCCAGAACAACAACCCAGAACAACCACCCAGAACAACAACCCAGAACAACAACCCAGAACAACAGAACAACAACCCAGAACAACAACCCAGAACAACAACCCAGAACAACCATCAACCTGATGGGTGACATCATGTTTTCTCTCAGAGTGACTGACAGCCAGGAGTCCCAATCATCTGTCTTTATCTATAGATTTAAAAAAGTGAAATTTACACATTTTTCTTTGTTCAAATCAAATCAAATCAAGTTTATTTTATATAGCCCTTCGTACATCAGCTAATATCTTGAAGTGCTGTACAGAAACCCAGCCTAAAACCCCAAACAGCAAGCAATGCAGGTGTAGAAGCACGGTGGCTAGGAAAAACTCCCTAGAAAGGCCAAAACCTAGGAAGAAACCTAGAGAGGAACCAGGCTATGAGGGGTGGCCAGTCCTCTTCTGGCTGTGCCGGGTGGAGATTATAACAGAACATGGCCAAGATGTTCAAAATGTTCATAAGTGACAAGCATGGTCAAATAATAATCAGGAATAAATGTCAGTTGGCTTTTCATAGCCGATCATTAAGAGTTGAAAACAGCAGGTCTGGGACAGGTAGGGGTCCCATAACCGCAGGCAGAACAGTTGAAACTGGAACAGCAGCAAGGCCAGGTGGACTGGGGACAGCAAGGAGTCATCATGCCCGGTAGTCCTGACGTATGGTCCTAGGGTTCAGGTTCTCCGAGAGAGAGAAAGAAAGAGAGAAGGAGAGAATTAGAGAGAGCATACTTAAATTCACACAGGACACTGGATAAGACAGGAGAAGTACTCCAGATATAACCAACTGACCCTAGCCCCCCAACACATAAACTACTGCAGCATAAATACTGGAGGCTGAGACAGGAGAGCTCATAGAGCTCATAGTCCTCAGTCCTCCTCAGTAAATATTAGATTGATTTAGAAAAGTGAGCGGTGCAGAAACGATATCAATATTTGGACCCCTGGCTCGCCCCAATCATCCTTATCTCTTCATGCTCTTATTTTCCACTCTGGACCCAAATTGACCCTTACACAACACAGCCTTTGGAAATCAATAGGAATCACATGATGCCTGAGAGATGGGATTGTGAAACATAATGGAATGGGAACAAGCTGGTGGGAGGGAGGGACAGTGTTCCAGGACTGGTCAGTTAGAGACTCCCAGGTTCACAGATGATTGGGACTCCTGGCTGTCAGTCACTCTGAGAGAAAACATGATGTCACCCATCAGAGAGGATGCAGAATTCTCTGTCAGTCTGTCCCATTGCCCTGGCCTGCAGGGGACCGTACTGACTACACTTAACCCTAAGTGACCCCAATACGGGATCAATGTTATTGAAAATGTCCACAGTGAATCCTCTTTGGGTTTAGGGTGAGACGGTACACTTGAAGGAGGATTTACTATAAATTTGGGTTGAAGGAAAGGGGGATACCTAGTCAGTTGTCCAACTGAATGAAAGGGGGGATACCTAGTCAGTTGTCCAACTGAATGAAAGGGGGATACCTAGTCAGTTGAACAACTGAATGAAAGGGGGGATACCTAGTCAGTTGTCCAACTGAATGAAAGGGGATACCTAGTCAGTTGTCCAACTGAATGAAAGGGGGATACCTAGTCAGTTGTCCAACTGAATGAAAGGGGGATACCTAGTCAGTTGTCCAACTGAATGAAAGGGGGATACCTAGTCAGTTGTCCAACTGAATGAAAGGGGGATACCTAGTCAGTTGAACAACTGAATGAAAGGGGGGATACCTAGTCAGTTGTCCAACTGAATGAAAGGGGATACCTAGTCAGTTGTCCAACTGAATGAAAGGGGGATACCTAGTCAGTTGTCCAACTGAATGAAAGGGGGATACCTAGTCAGTTGAACAACTGAATGAAAGGGGGATACCTAGTCAGTTGTCCAACTGAATGAAAGGGGGATACCTAGTCAGTTGAACAACTGAATGAAAGGGGGATACCTAGTCAGTTGTCCAACTGAATGAAAGGGGGATACCTAGTCAGTTGTCCAACTGAATGAAAGGGGGATACCTAGTCAGTTGTCCAACGGAATGAAAGGGGGATACCTAGTCAGTTGTACAACTGAATGAAAGGGGGGTACCTAGTCAGTTGAACAACTGAATGAAAGGGGGATACCTAGTCAGTTGTCCAACTGAATGAAAGGGGGATACCTAGTCAGTTGTCCAACTGAATGAAAGGGGGATACCTAGTCAGTTGAACAACTGAATGAAAGGGGGATACCTAGTCAGTTGTCCAACTGAATGAAAGGGGGATACCTAGTCAGTTGTCCAACTGAATGAAAGGGGGATACCTAGTCAGTTGTACAACTGAATGAAAGGGGGGATACCTAGTCAGTTGTACAACTGAATGAAAGGGGGATACCTAGTCAGTTGTCCAACGGAATGAAAGGGGGATACCTAGTCAGTTGTACAACTGAATGAAAGGGGGATACCTAGTCAGTTGTACAACTGAATGAAAGGGGGGATACCTAGTCAGTTGTACAACTGAATGCCTTCAACTGAAATGTGTCTTCTGCATTTAGCCCAATCCCTCTGAATCAGAGAGGTGTGGGGGGCTGCCTTATTCGACATCCACATTTTCGGCACCCGGGGAACAGTGGGTTAACTGGCTTGCACAGCGGCAGAACGACAGATTTTCATCTTGTCAGGTCGGGGATTTGATCCACCTTTTGGTTAGTGGCCCAACGCTCTAACCACTAGGATACCTGCCGCTGGGTTTGCTATGCGTCTCCTGTCTTAAGTGAACATATCACCCGCTTGGCTTGATTCACGTCCACTTCTTTCTATTGAGTAATAATTGTAGACAGAAGCAGCTCCTCTCAGCGCTGGCTGCTTCATCTGACGAACAGACATTGATGTATGAGTTAATGACCTCAGCAGTCTCTGCAGCATGCTCCTCCTCCACCTCCGCTGTGTGATGTTGTGACCGTGGTGCTGAGAGACACTCATCATGCTAGCAGACTCTTATCTGATAATCACATTGGCTGTGCTGTGCCAGGCTGGGCCCTGCATGCGTGTGTGTGTGTGTGTGTGTGTGTGTGTGTGTGTGTGTGTGTGTGTGTGTGTGTGTGTGTGTGTGTGTGTGTGTGTGTGTGTGTGTGTGTGTGTGTGTGTGCGTGCGTGCGTGCGTGCAGTCAGTGTACATCAGTGGACATGTCCCACTCCCCCTCTCTGTCACAAGATATCATATATCAGTGGACATGTCCCACTCCCCCTCTCTGTCACAAGATATCATATATCAGTGGACATGTCCCACTCCCCCTCTCTGTCACAAGATATCATATATCAGTGGACATGTCCCACAACCCCCTCTTTGTCACAATATATCATATATCAGTGGACATGTCCCACTCCCCCTCTCTGTCACAAGATATCATATATCAGTGGACATGTCCCACTCCCCCTCTCTGTCACAAGATATCATATATCAGTGGACATGTCCCACTCCCCCTCTCTGTCACAAGATATCATATATCAGTGGACATGTCCCACTCCCCCTCTCTGTCACAAGATATCATATATCAGTGGACATGTCCCACTCCCCCTCTCTGTCACAAGATATCATATATCAGTGGACATGTCCCACTCCCCCTCTATGTCACAAGATATCATATATCAGTGGACATGTCCCACTCCCCCTCTCTGTCACAAGATATCATATATCAGTGGACATGTCCCACAACCCCCTCTCTGTCGCAGGATATCATATATCAGTGGACATGTCCCACTCCCCCTCTCTGTCACAAGATATCATATATCAGTGGACATGTCCCACTCTGTCACAAGATATCATATATCAGTGGACATGTCCCACTCCCCCTCTCTGTCACAAGATATCATATATCAGTGGACATGTCCCACTCTGTCACAAGATATCATATATCAGTGGACATGTCCCACTCCCCCTCTCTGTCACAAGATATCATATATCAGTGGACATGTCCCACTCCCCCTCTCTGTCACAAGATATCATATATCAGTGGACATGTCCCACTCCCCCGCTCTGTCACAAGATATCATATATCAGTGGACATGTCCCACTCCCCCTCTCTGTCGCAGGATATCATATATCAGTGGACATGTCCCACGCCCCCTCTCTGTCACAAGATATCACTCTCCTCTCTCTCTCTCCCCTTCCTTCCCCCTCTCTCTGTCTCTGTCTCTCTCTCTGTCTCTATCTCTGTCTGTCTATGTCTCTCTCTGTATCTGTCTCTGTTTCTCTCTGTCTCTCTCTCTGTCTCTCTCCCTGTTTCTCTCTCTGTCTCTATCTGTATCTGTCTCTGTCTCTCTCCCTGTTTCTCTCTCTATCTGTCTCTGTCTCTTTCTCTGTCTCTCCCTGTTTCTCTCTCTGTCTCTCTCCCTGTTTCTCTCTCTATCTGTCTCTGTCTCTCTCTCTGTCTCTCTCCCTGTTTCTCTCTCTGTCTCTATTCAATTCAATTCAAGGGGCTTTATTGGCATGGGAAACATGTGTTAACATTGCCAAAGCAAGTGAGGTAGATAATATACAAAAGTGAAATAAACAATAAAAATTAACAGTAAACATTACACATACAGAAGTTTCAAAACAATAAAGACATTACAAATGTCATATTATATATATACAGTGTTGTAACAATGTACAAATGGTTAAAGTACACAAGGGAAAATAAATAAGCATAAATATGGGTTGTATTTACAATGTTGTTTTTTTTCATCACTGGTTGCCCTTTTCTTGTGGCAACAGGTCACGAATCTTGCTGCTGTGATGGCACACTGTGGAATTTCACCCAGTAGATATGGGAGTTTATCAAAATTGGATTTGTTTTCGAATTCTTTGTGGATCTGTGTAATCTGAGGGAAATATGTCTCTCTAATATGGTCATACATTGGGCAGGAGGTTAGGAAGTGCAGCTCAGTTTCCACCTCATTTTGTGGGCAGTGAGCACATAGCCTGTCTTCTCTTGAGAGCCATGTCTGCCTACGGCGGCCTTTCTCAATAGCAAGGCTATGCTCACTGAGTCTGTACATAGTCAAAGCTTTCCTTAAGTTTGGGTCAGTCACAGTGGTCAGGTATTCTGCCACTGTGTACTCTCTGTTTAGGGCCAAATAGCATTCTAGTTTGCTCTGTTTTTTTGTTAATTCTTTCCAATGTGTCAAGTAATTATCTTTTTGTTTTCTCATGATTTGGTTGGGTCTAATTGTGCTGTTGTCCTGGGGCTCTGTGGGGTGTGTTTGTGTTTGTGAACAGAGCCCTAGGACCAGCTTGCTTAGGGGACTCTTCTCCAGGTTCATCTCTCTGTAGGTGATGGCTTTGTTATGGAAGGTTTGGGAATCGCTTCCTTTTAGGTGGTTGTAGAATTTAACGGCTCTTTTCTGGATTTTGATAATTAGTGGGTATCGGCCTAATTCTGCTCTGCATGCATTATTTGGTGTTCTACATTGTACACGGAGGATATTTTTGCAGAATTCTGCATGCAGAGTCTCAATTTGGTGTTTGTCCCATTTTGTGAAGTCTTGGTTGGTGAGCGGACCCCAGACCTCACAACCATAAAGGGCAATGGGCTGTATGACTGATTCAAGTATTTTTAGCCAGATCCTAATTGGTATGTTGAAATTTATGTTCCTTTTGATGGCATAGAATGCCCTTCTTGACTTGTCTCTCAGATCGTTCACAGCTTTGTGGAAGTTACCTGTGGCGCTGATGTTTAGGCCGAGGTATGTATAGTTTTTTGTGTGCTCTAGGGCAACAGTGTCTAGATGGAATTTGTGGTCCTGGCGACTGGACCTTTTTTGGAACACCATTATTTTGGTCTTACTGAGATTTACTGTCAGGGCCCAGGTCTGACAGAATCTTTGCCGAAGATCTAGGTGCTGCTGTAGGCCCTCCTTGGTTGGTGACAGAAGCACCAGATCATCAGCAAACAGTAGACATTTGACTTCGGATTCTAGTAGGGTGAGGCCGGGTGCTGCAGACTGTTCTAGTGCCCGCGCCAATTCGTTTATATATGTTGAAGAGGGTGGGGCTTAAGCTGCATCCCTGTCTCACCCCACGACCCTGTGTGAAGAAATGTGTGTTTTTTGCCAATTTTAACCGCACACTTGTTGTTTGTGTACATGGATTTTATAATGTCGTATGTTTTACCCCCAACACCACTTTCCATCAATTTGTATAGCAGACCCTCATGCCAAATTGAGTCGAAGGCTTTTTTGAAATCAACAAAGCATGAGAAGACTTTGCCTTTGTTTTGGTTTGTTTGGTTGTCAATTAGGGTGTGTAGGGTGAATACATGGTCTGTTGTACGGTAATTTGGTAAAAAGCCAATTTGACATTTGCTCAGTACATTGTTTTCATTGAGGAAATGTACGAGTCTGCTGTTAATGATAATGCAGAGGATTTTCCCAAGGTTACTGTTGACGCATATTCCACGGTAGTTATTGGGGTCAAATTTGTCTCCACTTTTGTGGATTGGGGTGATCAGTCCTTGGTTCCAAATTTTGGGGAAGATGCCAGAGCTAAGGACGATGTTAAAGAGTTTTAGTATAGCCAATTGGAATTTGTTGTCTGTATATTTGATCATTTCATTAAGGATACCATCAACACCACAGGCCTTTTTGGGTTGGAGGGTTTTTATTTTGTCCTGTAACTCATTCAAGGTAATTGGAGAATCCAGTGGGTTCTGGTAGTCTTTAATAGTTGATTCTAGGATTTGTATTTGATCTTGTATATGTTTTTGCTCTTTATTCTTTGTTATAGAGCCAAAAAGATTGGAGAAGTGGTTTACCCATACATCTCCATTTTGGATAGATAATTCTTTGTGTTGTTGTTTGTTTAGTGTTTTCCAATTTTCCCAGAATTGGTTAGAGTCTATGGATTCTTCAATTACATTGAGCTGATTTCTGACGTGCTGTTCCTTCTTTTTCCGTAGTGTATTTCTGTATTGTTTTAGTGATTCACCATAGTGAAGGCGTAGACTCAGGTTTTCCGGGTCTATGTTTTTGGTTGGACAGGTTTCTCAATTTCTTTCTTAGATTTTTGCATTCTTCATCAAACCATTTGTCATTGTTGTTCATTTTCTTCGGTTTTCTATTTGAGATTTTTAGATTTGATAGGGAAGCTGAGAGGTCAAATATACTGTTAAGATTTTCTACTGCCAAGTTTACACCTTCACTATTGCAGTGGAACGTTTTACCCAGGAAATTGTCTAAAAGGGATTGAATTTGTTGTTGCCTAATTGTTTTTTGGTACGTTTCCAAACTGCATTCCTTCCATCTATAGCATTTCTTAATGTTACTCAGTTCCTTTGGCTTTGATGCCTCATGATTGAGTATTGCTCTGTTCAAGTAGACTGTGATTTTGCTGTGGTCTGATAGGGGTGTCAGTGGGCTGACTGTGAACGCTCTGAGAGACTCTGGGTTGAGGTCAGTGATAAAGTAGTCTACAGTGCTACTGCCAAGAGATGAGCTATAGCTGGGTATGTACATAGTCAATGGTAGGCTTCGAGGGGACTCCTATGGTACACCATAGGAGTCCCCTCGAAGCCTACCATTGACTATGTACATACCCAGCGTGCGACAGAGCTGCAGGAGTTGTGACCCGTTTTTGTTGGTTATGTTGTCATAGTTGTGCCTAGGGGGGCATATGGGGGAGGGAATGCTGTCACCTGCAGGCAGGTGTTTGTCCCCCTGTGTGCTGAGGGTGTCAGGTTCTTGTCCAGTTCTGGCATTTAGGTCGCCACAGACTAATACATGTCCCTGGGCCTGGAAATGATTGATTTCCCCCTCCAGGATGGAGAAGCTGTCTTCATTAAAGTATGGGGATTCTAGTGGGGGGATATAGGTAGCACACAGGAGGACATTTTTCTCTGTTAAGATAATTTCCTTTTGAATTTCTAGCCAAATGTAAAATGTTCCTGTTTTGATTAATTTAATGGAGTGAGTTAGGTCTGCTCTATACCAAATTAGCATACCCCCTGAGTCTCTTCCCTGTTTCACACCTGGTAGTTTGGTGGATGGGACTACCAGCTCTCTGTAACCTAGAGGGCAACCAGTGGGTCCGTCTCCTCTATACCATGTTTCTTGCAGGATGACAATGTCTGTATTACCGATTTCTTTGGTGAAGTCCGGGTTCCTGCTCTTTAGGCCAAAGGCAGATGACCTCAGGCCTTGGATATTCCAGGATGATATAGTGAAGGCTTTTTGTTCCATAAAGTGTCCAATGTTGTTGGTCGTGGTTTGGCCTCAGGCCAGTAAGTGTGAGCAGAGCCTGCTGAGCATCTGGTACATGCCGTTGGCTTGGGCGAGTGTAAGAGTGGGGGTTAGGCCTGTTTGCCCGCTCACTACCTGGGCGTATGTGTGACTTCCATGTTGATGCCCTCTTTGCAGGGGTGGGGTGCATGGGGTGGGCAGGAGTGGCATAGGTCTGATCTGATGGGGCCTAAATGGGGTGTGGGCATGGTTGATGTGGGGGGGTGTTGATTGGTTGTGGTGTGGGTGTGGATGTGTCTGGGGGTGCTGTGTTCTGGATGTAAGTCCTCTTGGCGTGGGTCCTCTATGTGTAGGTCCAGGGGGGGGGTCCTGCAGGTCTTGGAGGGTGTCTCGCTGGTCTGGGTGGGGTGTCTATTGATCTGTTGCTCCTGTGTGAAGTGTTGGGGCTGCGTTTGAGAGCGATGTCCTTTAGAGTCCGGGCAAAGGTGGGCACTGCTGCCTTGTAGAGGTGGACCTGGTCATAGAGGCTGTTCAAGTCCAGGGTGGAGTGGTGGGCCAGGAAAACATTTGGTTTTGAGGCACAGTCACGGGAAATGCTTGTGTTTACCCGCTGTATTGTAGCAGGGTGGAAGTCTTTTCGTGGTAGCAGGGTGGAGATAACCACTTGTGCGTTGGGGAAAGTAGAAGAAGCTTTTTCAATCACTCCCTTCAGTGCTGTGGCCACCCTTTCCTGCTGTGCTCTCAGGTCGTTTGTGCCTGTGTGTATTATTATGTGGCTAGGTGAGCCTAGTTTGTCCTCAGACAGAAGGTCTAGGGCGCGCTGGGTGTTTGGACACCAGAGTTTAGACACACTGTGTTTGGGAAAAAGTTTTTTTTCTTCTATATATTTCCCATTTGAGTCCATAAGGAGAACAATCTGTGTCTTGTGTTTGTCCTCAGTGGGTGTGGGGGGGTTGTCAGGAGGGCTATCAGGGTGGCTGACAGGGGGGGTGCTCAGAGGGGGTGAGAGCCGCTGGGCTTGGGGTTTTTCTTTTGTCTGTTCTGCTGTGATGTCGACTCTATGGTCAGGGTCTGGTGTGGACTGTTCTGCTGTGATGTCGACTCTATGGTCAGGGTCTGGGGTGGACTGTTCTGCTGTGATGTCAAGGCTATGGTCAGGGTCTGGTGTGGACTGTTCTGCTGTGATGTCGACTCTATGGTCAGGGTCTGGTGTGGACTGTTCTGCTGTGATGTCGACTCTATGGTCAGGGTCTGGTGTGGACTGTTCTGCTGTGATGTCGACTCTATGGTCAGGGTCTGGTGTGGACTGTTCTGCTGTGGTGTCGAGACTTTTGTCGGTTGCTGAGGTGGGCTGTTCTGCTGTGATGTCAAGGCTATGGTCAGGGTCTGGGGTGGACTGTTCTGCTGTGATGTCAAGGCTATGGTCAGGGTCTGGTGTGGACTGTTCTGCTGTGATGTCGACTCTATGGTCAGGGTCTGGTGTGGACTGTTCTGCTGTGGTGTCGAGACTTTTGTCGGTTGCTGATGTGGACTGTTCTGCTGTGATGTCAAGGCTATGGTCAGGGTCTGGGGTGGACTGTTCTGCTGTGATGTCAAGGCTATGGTCAGGGTCTGGTGTGGACTGTTCTGCTGTGATGTCGACTCTATGGTCAGGGTCTGGTGTGGACTGTTCTGCTGTGATGTCGACTCTATGGTCAGGGTCTGGTGTGGACTGTTCTGCTGTGGTGTCGAGACTTTTGTCGGTTGCTGAGGTGGGCTGTTCTGCTGGCTTCTCTGTGGGGATGGCCACCTCTCTAGTGGGTTGTTCTCTGTCACACGCCATCCCCCTCAACCTCTCCTCCAGCAGTCTGATCCTCTCCTCTAGTGCTCTGTTCTGCTCCTGCTCTTTCTCCTGTTGAAGTTGTCTCACCACTGTCCAGAGTGCAGATATGTCTCTCTCCACCTCCAGCACTCCGGGTCTGGTTAAGGGGGTGTTGTTGTGCTGGACTGTTGTCTGGGTCTGTGCTGACTGGAGTGTAATCACCTGCTGTTCCAGCTCCACCTGCCTTACCTCCAGCTGGGTGAATTTATCCTTCATTTCAATGAGGGAGAAGTACTCTGTGCTGGGAGGTTGACTGTCTGCTGAGGGTTGCTCGTCTGTGGGGTTATATGATGAAGAGGTCTGGTCTGACCTGCTTGGGGTGGGGGTATCTTTATCAAGGGAGCTTCTCCTGCTGGGCTAATTATTTGATTAGGTTAAAGTCCAGCTGAAACTGTTTGGGGTTGCCCTGTACCATTACTGTTCCAGACTTATAGAGATTTATATTAGCTGACTCAGAGTCCTCGTTGTCAAGTATCCTGAGTTTCCACCCCTCGTTAACCCCCCCTCTCTTAACAAAGGGGTAGTCTCTATCTGTCTCTGTCTCTCTCTCTGTCTCTCTCTCTGTCTCTCTCCCTGTTTCTCTCTATATCTGTCTCTGTCTCTCTCTCTGTCTCTCTCCCTGTTTCTCTCTCTGTCTCTATCTGTCTCTGTCTCTCTCCCTGTTTCTCTCTCTGTCTCTATCTGTCTCTGTCTCTCTCCCTGTTTCTCTCTTTGTCTCTCTCTCTGTCTCTCTCCCTGTTTCTCTCTTTGTCTCTCTCTCTGTCTCTCTCCCTGTTTCTCTCTTTGTCTCTCTCTCTGCTGAATATTTTGCTTTCCCCTTCTCCGTGCTGAGCCTATAGACCATTAGAGAATGAGGGATTATGGCTGAGAACTGTAGAAATCTCGTTCCAAGTCTGTGTGTGTGTGTGTGTGTGTGTGTGTGTGTGTGTGTGTGTGTGTGTGTGTGTGTGTGTGTGTGTGTGTGTGTGTGTGTGTGCGTGCGTGCGTGCGTGCGTGCGTGCGTGCGTGCGTGCGTGCGTGCGTGCGTGCGTGCGTGCGTGCGTGTGTGTCTGTGGGGAGACAGGCTGGGGGGCATTTATCACTGCACAGACAGGATACAATGTGTGTGTGTGCGCGCACGCTGCCAGTGTGTGCACGCTGCCAGTGTGTGCACGCTGCCAGTGTGTGCACGCTGCCAGTGTGTGCACGTGCGTGTGCCAGTATTCGTGTGTGCATGTCTGTGATTGTGCATGTGTTTCTGTGTGTGTGAGGGCCAGTCTTAGTGAAGGTAGGGGTGTGTGTGGGGGTTCCCTGGCGGGGGGCTGCAGGCTACAGCTGCTTCTCCTGTATGCTCTGTGAGGGTCGTTTACAAGCTCTCTGCTTCTAATGCTTTTGCAGCACAGACAGGTGAATCACAGAGAGACAGGTGAATCACAGAGAGACAGGTGAATCACAGAGAGACGGGTGAATCACAGAGAGACAGGTGAATCACAGAGAGACGGGTGAATCACAGAGAGACGGGTGAATCACAGAGAGACGGGTGAATCACAGAGAGACGGGTGAATCACAGAGAGACGGGAATCACAGAGAAACGGGAATCACAGAGAGACAGGTGAATCACAGAGAGACAGGTGAATCACAGAGAGACAGGTGAATCACAGAGAGACGGGAATCACAGAGAGACGGGAATCACAGAGAGACAGGTGAATCACAGAGAGACAGGTGAATCACAGAGAGACAGGTGAATCACAGAGAGACAGGTGAATCACAGGGAGACAGATGAATCACAGAGAGACGGGAATCACAGAGAGACAGGTGAATCACAGAGAGACAGATGAATCACCGAGAGACGGGAATCAGAGAGACAGGAGGATCACAGAGAGACAGGGGGATCACAGAGAGACAGGGGGATCACAGAGAGACAGGTGAGTCACAGAGAGACGGGAATCACAGAGAGACAGGTGAGTCACAGAGAGACAGGGGAATCACAGAGAGACAGGGGGATCACAGAGAGACAGGTGAATCACAGAGAGACAGGGGAATCACAGAGAGACAGGGGAATCACAGAGAGACAGGGGAATCACAGAGAGACAGGGGAATCACAGAGAGACAGGGGGATCACAGAGAGACAGGATAATCACAGAGAGACAGGGGAATCACAGAGAGACAGGTGAATCACAGAGAGACAGGTGAATCACAGAGAGACAGGTGAATCACAGAGAGACAGGGGGATAACAGAGAGACAGGGGGATCACAGAGAGACAGAGGGAGGGTCTCTGTCAATAACACACGCAACACCTGCCAGCTCCACACAAATTAAGGAGTAGTCAGTGCTACTGGTTGACCTGTATACATTACAAACCTTGTTTTGGTATCAAGATACACTACATGACCAAAAGTATATGGACACCTGCTCGTCGAACATCTCATTCCTAAATCATCTGTATTAATATGGAGTTGGTCCCCCCCTTTGCTGCTATAACAGCCTCCACTCCTCTGGGAAAGCTTTCCACTTGTTGATGGAACATTCCTGCAGGGACTTGCTTCCATTCAGCCACAAGACCATTAGTGAGGTCGGCCACTGATGTTGGGCGATTAGGCCTGGCTCGCAGTCGGCGTTCTAATTCATCCCAAAGGTGTTCGATGGGGTTGAGGTCAGGGCTCTATACAGGCTAGTCAAGTTCTTCCACACAGATCTCGACAAGCCATTTCTGTATGGACCTCGCTTTGTGCGCGGGGCATTGTCATGCTGAAACAGGAAAGGGCCTTACCCAAACTGTTGCCACACAGTTGGAAGCACAGAATCGTCTAGAGTGTCATTGTATGCTGTAGCGTTAAGATTTCCCTTCACTGGAAGTAAGTGGCCTAACCTGAACCATGACCAACATCCCCAGAGCATTATTCCTCCTCCACCAAACTTTACAGTTGGCACTATGCATTAGGGCAGGTAGCGTTCTCCTGGTATCCGTCAAACACAGATTTGTCCGTCGGAATGCCGGATGGTGAAGCGTGATTCATCACTCCAGAGAACGTGTTTCCACTGCTCCAGAATCCAATGGCGGCGAGTTTTACATCACTCTAGCCGACGCTTGGCATTGCATGGTGATCTTAGGCTTGTGTGCAGTTGACCGGGACAGCTCTGGCAGGGCAGAAATTTGATGAACTGACTGTTGGAAAGGTGGCATCCTATGACGGTGCCATGTTGAAAGTCACTGAGCTCTTCAGTAAGGCCATTCTGCTGACAATGTTTGTCTATGGAGATTGCATGGCGGTGTGCTCGATTTTATATCAAGTTGAAGTCGGTAGTTTACATATACTTAGGTTGGAGTCATTAAAACTCGTTTTTCAACCACTCCACGAATTTCTTGTTATCAAACTATAGTTTTGGCAAGTCGGTTAGGACGTCTACTTTGTGCATGACACAAGTAATTTTTCCAACAATTGTTTACAGACAGATTATTTCACTTATAATTCACTGTATCACAATTCCAGTGGGTAAGAAGTTTACATACACTACACTACGGTTACATACACTACGGTTTGCAACTGCACATGGGGACAAAGATCGTAATTTTTAGATACATTTTCTCTGGTCTGATGATACAAAAATAGAACTGTTTGACCATAATGACCATCGTTATGTTTGGAGGAAAAAGGGGGAGGCTTGCAAGCCGAAGAACACCATCCCAACCGTGAAGCACGGGGGTGGCAGCATCATGTTGTGGGGGTGCTTTGCTGCAGGAAGTACTGGCGCACTTCACAAAATAGATGGCATCATAAGGAAAGAAAATTATGTGGATATTTTGAAGCAACATCTCAAGTCATCAGACAGGAAGTTAAAGCTTGGTCGCAAATGGGTCCAAGCATACTTCCAAAGTTGTGACAAAATCGCTTAAGGACAACAAAGTCAAGGTATTGGAGTGGCCATCACAAAGCCCTGACCTTAATCCTATAGAAAAGTTGTGGGCAGAACTGAAATACCATTTGCGAGCAAGGAGGCCTTCAAACCTGACTCAGTTACACCAGCTCTGTCAGGAGGAATGGGCCAAAATTCACCCAACTTATTGTGGGAAGCTTGTGGAAGGCTACCCGAAACATTTGACCCACGTTAAACAATTTAATTGCAATGCTACCAAATACTAATTGAGTGTATGTAAACTTCTGACCCACTGGGAATGTGATGAAAGAAATAAAAACTGAAATAAATCTTTCTCTCTACTATTATTCTGCCATTTCACATTCTTAAAATAAAGTGGTGATCCTAACTGACCTAAGACAGTGCATTTTACAAGGATTAAATGTCAGGAATTGTGAAAAACTGAGTTTAAATGTATTTGGCTAAGGTTTATGTAAACTTTAGACTTTAACTGTACCTGTCAGCAACGGGTGTGGCTGAAATAGCCAAATCCACTCATTTGAAGGGGTGTCCACATACTTTTGTATATATAGTGTATTTGAAACTGATTTTGGGGGTTTTGCCAATATGGCTGTAGATATGGCTGCATGCCTATATAAAAAATGTGAACAAGTTAACAGCCACAAGGTTTCCTATATCTTGCAATCACCATCCATCGGAAAACCCTAATGCTCTTGTATTTGGTGTTTTATTAGGATCCCCGTTAGCTGTTGCAAAAGCAGCAGCTACTCTTCCTGGGGTCCACACAAAACATGAAACATAATACAGAATGACATAATACAGAACATCAATAGACAAGAACAGCTCAAGGACAGAACTACATACATTTTTTTTAAAGACACACGTAGCCTACATATCAATACATACACACAAACTATCTAGGTCAAATAGGGGAGAGGCTTTGTGCCGTGAGGTGTTGCTTTATCTGTTTGTAGAAACCAGGTTTACTGTTTATTTGAGCAATATGAGATGGAAGTTCCAGGCAATAAGGGCTCTATATAATCCTGTACGTTTTCTTGAATTTGTTCTGGATTTGGTGACTATGAAAAGACCCCTAGTGGCATGTCTGGTAGGGTAAGTGTGTGTGTCAGAGCTGTGTGTAAGTTGACTATGCAAACAATTTGGGATTTTCAACACATTAATGTTTCTTATAAAAAGAAGTGATGCAGTCAGTCTCTCCTCAACTCTTAGCCAAGAGAGACTGGCATGCATAGTATTAATATCAGCCCTCTGATTACAATGAAGAGCAAGACGTGCCACTCTGTTCTGGACCAGCTGCAGCTTAACTAGGTAATTCCTCGCAGCACTGGACCACACGACTGGACAATAATCAAGATTAGACAAAACTAGAGCCGGCAGGACATGCTTTTTGGAGTGTGGTGTCCAAAAAGCAGAGCATCTCTTTATCACGGACAGAGCTCTCCCCATATTTACAACCATTGAATCTATATGTTTTGACCATGCCAGTTTACAATCTAAGGTAACGCCAAGTAATTTAGTCTCCTCAACTTGTTCAACAGCCACACCATTCAATACCAGATTCAGCTGAGGTCTAGCATGTAAGAAATGATTTGTCCCAAATACAATGCTCTTAGTTTTAGAGATGTTCAGGACCAGTGTATTCCAAAACAGACTGCAACTCTTTGTTGAGGGTTTCAGTGACTTCATTAGCTGTGCTTGCTGATGCGTATATAGGATCATGTGGCATCAAGCCTCCTGCTGATTCCCCTGAGTTGGTGTTACATTAGTCTAAATTGCAAGGAGCATTCAAGGAAAAATCTAGAACATTTGTAGAGGAATGAGCCCTTGAACTGTGTGAGTGTGGCAGACGAGGCACTGCACAGTGGGGGACTGGGTCTCTGTGGGGGCCCCCTGCCGTGTGGCGGGTGTGTAGGGGCCCCGGCTGAGATTTGCCATCATTAAGGGCCCCTACTCCCTGTGACAACATGGGGTTACTCATTATGGCTGTAGGAGCTCAGTCTGAGACATGAACAGCCCATACTGAAATACTGGTTCTCTCTCTATCTCTCTCTCTCTCTCCCCCAGGTACCAGTGCTGCAGCCCATGGACCTGATGGTGGAAGCCACTCCCAGGCGAGTATTCTCCAATGCCCACACGTACCACATCAACTCCATCTCTGTGAACAGTGACTACGAGACCTACATGTCCACAGATGACCTGAGAATTAACCTGTGGAACCTGGAGATCACCAACCGAAGTTTCAGTATCCTTCTCTCAACAAACATAGACTGCTAGACTGATGGCTAAGGAGCTCATATTAAGAGGTTGTCTCACTTTGGATTTTCTTTCTTCTGTCTGTCTGTCATCTGCATCCCCTCCCAGAAGCCAACGAGGTCATCTTAAAACAGGAACACATCCCCATCGATCAACATTGATTTTCACTTTGAGGTTCCCCGTGGATCACAGATGAGATGCCCTATGGACAGCAGATTGGATGACTGAGCTGTGGGGCCCTGGGCACATATTGAGCTTCTTATTTACTGAGCCTCGTTACTCTATCAATCACAGTGCTGCTGGCGAACCAGCCTCTTCTCAGTTCTCACTGAGGGACCTGCTGTCATTTCCCTCACTCGGACCAGCGCTGGTTTTTGCTGTTCATTTTTCTCAAGCTGTTTTATTGTTTTAATTTCTTTATTTTTTGCTTCTAATGGGTTGCTATGTTTTTCTCCTTTCCTTCTCTTGTCCAATAGTTAGTTTAAAGTCTCAAACTGTAAGCTGTGAATTGCATCAGTACTCCTCTATGTGGTTGAGTTCCTTCACCCCAACACCTCAGACATCGTGGACATCAAGCCGGCCAACATGGAGATGCTGACGGAGGTGATCACAGCAGCAGAGTTCCAACCCAACCAGTGTAACACCTTCGTTTACAGCAGTAGCAAGGGCTCCATCCGACTGTGTGACATGAGGGCCTCAGCACTGTGTGACAACCACTCCAAATGTAAGGCTGCCTCAGCCACATCCCAAACCACTCATATACTGAATATTGCCAGCAGGCTCTATTATAAGGGCCAGGAGTGTTTAGTTGACTAGGAACACCTCTGGACCCGAGTTGTCCATGTACTGGTCAGGTCACATGATCAGAAAACCTCCTCGCCCTAAGCATAAGCAGTGTGTCTATCATAGGCTCTGAAGCCCCCGTGGCTACTTCTTTTCATTGCTACTGTTCCACTTAGTAATTTGCCTCACAGTGATCTAACGAGTATTTGTGTGATGGGACCCAGGTGAGTCCTGGCACAGTGGTCGGGAACGTAATGTCTTGCATGCTATATTTAGTTGAACTGATATTAAGCTGCAGGTGGACTTGTTTCTGTAAGACATTATTGGAAAATAAGATTGTTGAGGTGGAAATGGAGGGAAACAGGGAGCGCAGTGAGGCCAAGGGGGATTTTATCGATTTTTTTCCCCTCCAGTGGTTTTTGCCATCTTTCTATGAACTAGTTCTATTTAAATGGTGGACCAAAAGTCCACAGGAGGCAGTGTGTATTCCTTCATGGCTCTGAGTTTATCCAAATCCCCAACAGTACCCACACACACACACCCACAGTGATATTGATGTTTCAAGGTCAGTCAAGGCACCATCCCTAAACCCCAAATCATAATTTTCCACCCTGCTGAACACATTGTCAGATCATAGACAGACAGGGGTTTATATAGGGAACAAACTCACAGCCTTATTATAATTTTTCAATGGCACATGTCTTGCATTTAATATCTTCCATAAGCTCGCAGTATTTGTGTGTCCAACTATTGCCTGTTAAAAGCTTCATTTGCATTTAAAATCAATTATCAGCCTGTTTGAGAGTGGATATGGATGGATCGACTCGTAAATAAGTTACATGGATTATCAGTTCCCATACGTGAATAATGATGTATTAATGTGTTTGCATTGAAAAATATGACCACTTTATTACTGAGGAATAAATGTCTGCTAACCTGAGAAATGGTTCTCTGCAACTAGACTCATCATTTCTCTATTTTTCCCTTTGCATATTTAGCAGTTGTTTAACAGAGCCAGCCAATGGCATACAATATCTGGTGCAGTGTGAAAGTGATCCATCAATCAACTGAAGCTGGAAGCCAGAGAGAGTTGCTCCTCCAGTGTTTTTGGGCCAGACGTTAACACGGCCTGGTCCTCTGTCTGTTCCCCCTGCAGTGTTCGAGGAGCCAGAGGACCCCAGTAACCGCTCCTTCTTCTCCGAGATCATATCGTCCATCTCAGACGTCAAGTTCAGCCACAGCGGGCGCTACCTGATGACACGGGACTACCTCACGGTCAAGGTGTGGGACCTCAACATGGAGAGCAAACCTTTGGAGACCTACCAGGTAGAGTATAGCACTCTCTCATCACTTTTCTCTGGAAGTGCCAAAACCTTGAATACGCCATAGATCACATCGTTTTGAATGATTTCTGCATATTCTTGCTGGGCACCAAAGAAATGATGCATTGGAAACTACCAGAACCATATGTATCTGAACATATGAGTCTGGAAAATACATCTCAATGGACTTTCTGTTCCAGGTTCATGACTACCTGAGGAGTAAGCTGTGCTCCCTGTATGAGAACGACTGCATCTTCGACAAGTTTGAATGTGTCTGGAACGGGTCTGACAGGTCAGTCACAGCCACTGTTAGGATCGGTGTGACTGGATCTATTGATAGTGCACATCTATGTACGAATAGCTAAGGTTGGATATATGGGATTGATGTGTCCCCCCACCCCTCTCTCCGCAGTGTGATCATGACCGGCTCGTACAACAACTTCTTCCGCATGTTCGACCGCAACACCAAGCGTGACGTGACCCTGGAGGCGTCGAGAGAGAACAGCAAGCCCCGGGCCATCCTGAAGCCCAGGAAGGTGTGTGTAGGGGGCAAGAGACGCAAGGACGAGATCAGCGTGGACAGCCTGGACTTCAGCAAGAAGATCCTGCACAGCGCCTGGCACCCCTCTGAGAACATCATCGCCGTGGCCGCCACCAACAACCTCTACATATTCCAAGACAAGGTCAACTAATGGATGGAGCAGCAGACCAGCATAGAGCCTCCTGACTGGCTGATCACACTCACCTCAGAGAGGGCCGCAAGGCTGGGAATCTCTGGCCGCACTGCAACTTGTGAAGAGACACAGACAACGTTGCAGCTCTCTTCTTTCGCTCCACCTCAGAGACTTGCACCCATGTTGTAAATCTAGGGTTGCCCTCGGCTGCAACCAGAACACTGAAGAACGATGGCTGTCAACATCTTTTGTTTGTCCATTTTAAAATGTTCACCCTCTTAAGTTGTTGCTGTAGTTTAAGGTTATGCACATAAATGCAGGGACGATACTTTTTTGTTCCTTAGAAGCTTTGCATTGGGGAGATGAACCGAGACTGGCTGATAACCTTTACATCCCTGAGATGGTGTGCCCTTTGACCTCTCCTGCCCCTTCCGTTTCATTCATTTATTATTTATCTTCATGAAGGTTTTAAAACATGCAGAGGAACCGATGTTACCGGGTAGTATTGATTAAAACAATGTAGCAAGCTTTTTGTTCCAATTTTTTAAAAGAACTTTACAAAATCTAATAAAAAAAATAGGTACATTAAATATTCATGTCTTTATTATGGGCTCAGTGATCCCGAGTTTAAACTTAAACGTTTTAGATTAACTATTAACATATCACAGGACTGCATTGTTAAAAAAAGAAAAGTTGCTTTTATTCCAGTAAACATGTACAGAAAAAGCAACGCATCAAAATTAAACCACTGAGAATAAACGTTAACATTCAAACTGTACTGTGAGTTGGTCGATGTCAACGACACCCTAAAAACAGTTACTAAGGCCTGCGATGCCTTGAGTCACAGAAACAGCAGTTCATCATTTACAGTTGTCTAACGTCATAGGTGGCTGCAGATGTATTACTACGCCGATCCCTGTGACCTCAGCTGACCCAAAAGGTCAGATGTCAGGGGTTAGAGCAGTGGCACATCATCAGGCCCTGTAGAGAGGAGAGCCAGAGCTCTGCACTACTGACACTTTAATAAATACAAGGATGGATGTTCCAGGTTTACCACAAGGCATTAGGACATTACAGTTTAATACTGCACTAGAACAGGTGCAGGGCTGGTTCATGCTCAGGTTTTCTAGCAGTCTCTGGTCACTTGGTGGAGCGGCGCGTGGGCTCTGAGGCGGTGGGGGGAGGAGGGGGACCCCGGCGGTCCAGATCCTCGATGTAGAACATGAGGAGTTTTCTCCTCTCATCCGGGACACAGTCCAGCACCAGGTAACGCTTGTCATTCTGCAGAACCTTCTCCACGTCCTTCAGGTGCTGGTCGGACTCCAGGAGCAACTTCCGCGACCTGAGAGGACGACAACATGGGGGGTCAGTAAAGAGGCAATGCAGATGGACCAATAGCACCTCCTACTGACTCAATTGATCTAATAATTGTTTAAAACTCTCCAGTCTTATTAAGCACACCTAATTTACACAAGTATAAATGCCATTAAAATAAACCAACCTGTGATACATATTCACCCAGCTACCAGTGAAAGAATGTCACAATCCAGCCCGTTGCTGTACTCACCTGTACGTGATGAACTTGGTCTCTTTCAGAAGCGTTCTGAAGTCAGCTTTGGCTGTGATGTACTTGTCTTTGATGTAGTCTTCAAACTCCCTCTGTTTTTTCTACAAACCAAAAGAAGACGAACCGCTCAGCGTCTTTGCCCGGTGTTAACCAAGTACATGGGTGGCCGACTCAACCAGTAGAACACAGAGTACATGGGTGGCCGACTCAACCAGTAGAACACAGAGTACATGGGTGGCCGACTCAACCAGTAGAACACAGAGTACATGGGTGGCCGACTCAACCAGTAGAACACAGAGTACATGGGTGGCCGACTCAACCAGTAGAACACAGAGTACATGGGTGGCCGACTCAACCAGTAGAACACAGAGTACATGGGTGGCCGACTCAACCAGTAGAACACAGAGTACATGGGTGGCCGACTCAACCAGTAGAACACAGAGTACATGGGTGGCCGACTCAACCAGTAGAACACAGAGTACATGGGTGGCCGACTCAACCAGTAGAACACAGAGTACATGGGTGGCCGACTCAACCAGTAGAACACAGAGTACATGGGTGGCCGACTCAACCAGTAGAACACAGAGTACATGGGTGGCCGACTCAACCAGTAGAACACAGAGTACATGGGTGGCCGACTCAACCAGTAGAACACAGCAAGGTAAAAGAGAAAGATCTTACTCTGTCACTACTGGAGAACTTGATACAGCGAGGATCCTCTTTAATGATCTTCTTCACCTCCTTCCACGTGGTGGTTAGTGTGATCTGTGGCGAACACTCAATCAAAGCACGTACTACCAAGTCATCCATCACAGGACAATACTCTATCTGAATGACATGCACACAGTATATGACTTGGAGGTTTACAGTACCACCTTTATATCAGCAGCATGTTAATACACTGATGGACTGCGGTGAGTTTACATTGAATGCATCTGTGTTGGTGTACATATATGCCCTGTAATGAGAGCGTAACACCAGCCCAAACGCTGTCTCTCACCATGACGGTCTCGTCCAGTAGCTGTCTGAAGTTCTCCTTCTTCTTCTTGGAGAGCGCCTCAACGTGTTCGTTGAACAGTTTCTCCTTCTCGTCTCTCTCCAACAGAGAGGCGGACTCCCAGCGGTGGTCCTTACGCAGGTTACGCCGGGTGTCTGACCACGACGCGTCAGACGACCTCACCTGATCACAACACACCAGCAGCATTAAGACCTGGCGCATGGTTCCTCGTCCACATAATACAAATCAGTGTACAAGTCTGGTCATTAACAAGGTCAATCTAAAAACAACGTCTCCTTTCTTGTCTCTGATCTGCCTGGCTGAGATGATCTTCCAGTGGCCATATCAAACTGGGTTTCATCTAAATAAATGTTTGGTTCACCCAAGTTCTCAGCTACAAATGTAGTCCTGTCGGTGCCTTATTGGGTAAACCAACTTCAGCGGATGGTGTGAGCTCACCATATCTGACATGAGGGCTCTG
The DNA here is from genome assembly GCF_016432855.1 of Salvelinus namaycush. Taxonomy (NCBI): domain Eukaryota; kingdom Metazoa; phylum Chordata; class Actinopteri; order Salmoniformes; family Salmonidae; genus Salvelinus; species Salvelinus namaycush. The sequence goes on along the minus strand of NC_052318.1, from coordinate 6,602,231 downwards.
AAGTGCTGGATGGCTTCCTCCCTCTTATGCTGCTCCCGTTCTCTGTCGATCTCCTTGGTCTGCTCAGAGCGGGCCTTCTGCACCTCGCGCTCCCTCTCCCTCAGACTGGCCTCTATCCTGGCGGCACGCTCCAGCTCCTTCTCCTTATCAGAGTCCATGTTCTGGAGGCAGAGAGACACCATCAAAAACATCATCATATACACAGAGGCATGCAATCATTACAGGCATCATGACAGCCATCACGTCAACAGGCTAAACAGCATCTAAGAGCGTGGCACTGAATGGGGTTAAATGTCAGATGACAAGCTGGAGTCGGTGAGTATATGGACAGTAAGGGCAGCCTCTGAGGTGATATCCTGTTCCTCCCACCTTGGCCTGCTTGTCCACATACTGCTTGTAGAGTTCCTCTCTGGTGTTGGAGCTCTCCACAGCCTTGTAGCGAGGGTCTCCCTCCAGCCTGTCCTTCACCTTGCTCCAGCGCTGCCCTCCATCCAGCTGGTGGTCACCAAGCAACTCAAAGAAGTCCTGCTTCACCTGGGACAGAGACCAGGTTTACAATAGGGACATAGACACGATCAGATATTCCAAACGTTTCCAGGTTTCACTAAGCACACAATCCAGGTATGTAGTTACTTGTCCAGGATATCACTTCCTCAGGCTACTGTTTTCAGTGGCCATGGAGGTTTCCAGTCCAGCGCTCACCTTCTCTCCTCTGTTCTTGGAGTCCTCCTTCTCTTTCTTCTTGAGAGCGGTCATGAACTCGATAAAGATGGTCTCCCGGTCCTTCATCTTCTCTATGGCCTTGAACCGTGTGTCCTTGGCGTGCTTGGAGGCAAACTCACTGAACGTTGTCCTGAAACAAACAACACAGCAACTCTTAGTTCCCTGAGAGACACGAGCCACCCGACCGATAACGTATTAACTAAACCACCCGACCGGTAACGTATTAACTAAACCACCCGACCGATAACGTATTAACTAAACCACCCGACCGGTAACGTATTAACTAAACCACCTGACCGGTAACGTATTAACTAACCACCTGACCGGTAACGTATTAACTAACCACCTGACCGGTAACGTTAACTAAACCACCTGACCGGTAACGTATTAACTAACCACCCGACCGGTAACGTTAACTAAACCACCCGACCGGTAACGTATTAACTAATCGCCTGACCGGTAACGTATTAACTAATCGCCTGACCGGTAACGTATTAACTAATCGCCTGACCGGTAACGTATTAACTAATCGCCTGACCGGTAACGTATTAACTAATCGCCTGACCGGTAACGTATTAACTAATCGCCTGACCGGTAACGTATTAACTAATCGCCTGACTGGTAACGTATTAACTAATCGCCTGACTGGTAACGTATTAACTAATCACCTGACTGGTAACGTATTAACTAATCACCTGACTGGTAACGTATTAACTAATCACCTGACTGGTAACGGATTAACTAAATCACCTGACTGGTAACGTATTAACTAAATCACCTGACTGGTAACGTATTAACTAATCACCTGACTGGTAACGTATTAACTAGTGTTTGTAGTGAGGTCTGACCTGGCAGTGAGCTTGGCCTCCTCCATCATCTTCCTGAACTCGTCCTTACACTGCATCAGTTTATTCTTCTTCTCTTTCCTCTCCTCCTCAGCTCGGGTCTTCACATACTGGTCAAACACCTGCACAGGATCAGCAGACACGCATGGAACAACAGTTAGCATAAATAAAGAGAACTGGCAGATAACCCCTTGGAAAATACATATACCACCTGACTGCAGAGCTCTGATCTTTCCCTCAAAGGGGAACACAGCTCATATCATAATATGACAATATGGAAACAAATAAAAACGAAAATGATAAATGAGTTCTGTTAGTGTACAATACCTGCTTTCTCTCTTTGGGGTTAAGCAGCAGGTATCGAGGATCAAAAACTATCTTGTGCAGCTCTTTCTCCCACGTAGAGAACGCTGAGACCTGTGGGCACGGGGTCAGAGGGCGTGAGACCAGGCCAATCAAGGTGGGCTTCAACAACATTCACATAACACTTTCAGTCATCAGTCAAATTGATTTCCTTCGAGGGAAAATAATCCCCCGTCGGCCCAATCAATCCCCCTCAAATCTAAAAGGGTTGGAATGAGTCACGTTTTACTCCTCAAACTAGTGACACCCAAAGGAACAATGCAATTACAGCAGAGCAATGCAATAAAGGCCTGCATCACGCCTGCTGGTACTCTTGGAAAAGGCTCCAGAGAGCAGCCAGGCACCAATAACTCCCCTGCTTGGGAAGTTTAATACATTTTACAATCCAATTAGTTTTATCTCTGCTTTGGATGCGTCAGAGTTGCAATATGCCTCTTTTGGTTCTGAACAACCGTTTCCAGGATAGAGAAGTTGATACATAATTCATGTAATACAGAAACAGGAAGCTGAACACATGAAAGCTGATCCCAAATTAGAGGACATGACAACATAATGACATCAAGCTATTATCTACTCTGCATGCCAGTTTGTAAACAAGGAACATAAAGACCGCCATTGGCAGGGTAGGCCTGGAGACATATAGATCTGATGAATGTATTGGAAAAACCAAACACTGATCCATTACAGCATGTGCATGTCATTTTCAAAAAATAGATATCATTTTTTTTTTTAAAGTCACCATTATGTACAATAAATAGATATAAAATAATCTCTTCCCTACAAAGAATAGTGAAATGTTAAATTCTTAGTCTATCATTACAATTCAACACTGTTATAGATATGCACATAACATGTTTAACTAACTTTTATGAATGTACTTTTTTGAAGTATTACCAAAACATAAACAGAAATGTACTTGTCAATCAACTGGGCATAAGATAGAGGTCAGGGATAGAGGCAGGAAGAACAGGAATAAAACACCAAAGACAAGGAGAAGTAACTTAAGAGTGTACCTTGGTGGGCTTCCATTCAGATTAATGTGTCTAACGTTACAGTATTGCGTTGGATTGAAGTGTTTTACCCCTCTCTTCAGCAGCATGTCCCTGAACTGTGTCATGCGCTTCTCCAGGGGCACGATGGCCCGCTCTCGGGCCGCCTTCAGCTCCGCCTCCATGGCTGCCTCTTTCTCAGAGTCCGCCTCTTTCATCACTTCCTCCTTCCTGCAAGCAGAGGGAAGACGTCAAGGCCCAGGCACAGGGGAGGGTGATAGACGGGGGGGTTAGGGGGCTGGCCTGGGGTGCAACTTTACTTCTTCAATTGGGGAAATGATACAGTATGTTCTTCTATGTTCTCTACCCAGGTGTTCTGCTATACTTGACTGATCAATTACCGTCCATCTCTACCAAATGAGTGGACTCCAAATGATATAAGTTGGGTCTTGCACAGGTCCTACAGTTTATAAAGATTGAGAGGGGGAGGATTTGTCAAATACCTGACCACTGATATTCACGGTCTTGGATTTGTATTCAATGTTCCATTATCACATATAGCTATGGCGAGACGGGGAGGTGAACGTCTTCATTTGCTCATTGGGGTTCCTAAAGCTGTAGTTCTAGAAGAAGGAGGTCAAGCAAGGTGGTTACCTTGGAGGCACATGTTGGCATCACCATGTGTTCTACAGGCCTTTTCCCTGAAAAATAGTCTCTTGTGCAACGGGACCAGTGTTTAGGGTAGCGGGAGAGGCAGGCTTGGAGGGCACTGATGGGAAACAGTGACTGATTGGGTAACCTGGACAGTGACCATCGATTGACCACTTTAACAGAACCAGTGAAGACATCATAGGCTTTACTAAGTCAGTACAAGCTGGGTTAAAAACTACTTCCCACAGAAAGAGTCAGTCCCTCCACCCCCAGAGGAAAATACAAAAATCAAGCAATTTAGGTTTCACGACCAAACACCCTAACTTAACCTTAAACTAAGAATTGAGATATTTTTAGCCCGAGTACATCATGGGTTGATTTCAATTTGTACATGCTGTTTTATCTGTTCAGACAATGAAGAATGACTGAGTGCTTTGTCATGCTGTTACTGCCCCCTAGTAAAGTGTGCTGGGCCCTTGGGTGGAGAGGACTGGGGACTTACTTCCTCTTCTTGGCCTTCACAGGCTCATCCTCCAGAGCTTCCTCTGCTGCCTGCTCCAGCTCCTCTTTGCTGATTCCTGAGGGAGAGAAGTGATGAGACCATCGTCATGAACACCTACAGAGGCAGGATAAGAGTGTGTCTGTGTGTGGTCGTACCCAGCTTCCTGGTGGCGTCCTCCAGGCCTCTCTTATGAGGTGGTTCCTGGATGTTCTTGTCAACGTCGGCCCGTCCCACCAGCTCCTCTGGCCGGTCCCACATGGAGAGACGCGTGGTGGGGTTGTAGTAGAACACCCGCTCGTCACCGGTCCACACAATACACCTACACACACACACACAAGTTCAATAGGGCACCAGGGCGTGTGACTGATGCAAGTTCCGCCTCCATACAACAGCACATAGCTCTGTTACCATCAGTGGCACATACCAGGGAGTGGCAGGTATTGGGTTAGTGGCCACGGGCTTAGCTTTCTGTTACATACCAGAGTGGCAGCTATTGGGTTAGTGGCCACGGGCTTGGCTTTCTGTTACATACCAGGGAGTGCCAGGTATTGGGTTAGTGGCCACGGGCTTGGCTTTCTGTTACATACCAGGGAGTGCCAGGTATTGGGTTAGTGGCCACGGGCTTAGCTTTCTGTTACATACCAGGGAGTGCCAGGTATTGGGTTAGTGGCCACGGGCTTGGCTTTCTGTTACATACCAGGGAGTGCCAGGTATTGGGTTAGTGGCCACGGGCTTGGCTTTCTGTTACATACCAGGGAGTGCCAGGTATTGGGTTAGTGGCCACGGGCTTAGCTTTCTGTTACATACCAGGGAGTGCCAGGTATTGGGTTAGTGGCCACGGGCTTGGCTTTCTGTTACATACCAGGGAGTGCCAGGTATTGGGTTAGTGGCCACGGGCTTGGCTTTCTGTTACATACCAGGGAGTGCCAGGTATTGGGTTAGTGGCCACGGGCTTGGCTTTCTGTTACATACCAGGGAGTGCCAGGTATTGGGTTAGTGGCCACGGGCTTGGCTTTCTGTTACATACCAGAGTGGCAGCTATTGGGTTAGTGGCCACGGGCTTGGCTTTCTGTTACATACCAGGGAGTGCCAGGTATTGGGTTAGTGGCCACGGGCTTGGCTTTCTGTTACATACCAGGGAGTGCCAGGTATTGGGTTAGTGGCCACGGGCTTGGCTTTCTGTTACATACCAGGGAGTGCCAGGTATTGGGTTAGTGGCCACGGGCTTAGCTTTCTGTTACATACCAGGGAGTGCCAGGTATTGGGTTAGTGGCCACGGGCTTGGCTTTCTGTTACATACCAGGGAGTGCCAGGTATTGGGTTAGTGGCCACGGGCTTGGCTTTCTGTTACATACCAGGGAGTGCCAGCTATTGGGTTAGTGGCCACGGGCTTAGCTTTCTGTTACATACCAGGGAGTGCCAGGTATTGGGTTAGTGGCCACGGGCTTGGCTTTCTGTTACATACCAGGGAGTGCCAGGTATTGGGTTAGTGGCCACGGGCTTGGCTTTCTGTTACATACCAGGGAGTGCCAGGTATTGGGTTAGTGGCCACAGGCTTGGCTTTCTGTGCTGCTTTCTCCTCTTCAGTCATCTCCTCCTCCTTAACCTGCTCAATGAAAGGAATACAACTTTTATTAAGGTAGATGACATTAATAGACCGTTTGAAATGATAAAATGCAGGCCAGAATGATGTGTGACTACTAGATGGCTCCAGGTCTCTCACCTCCTTCACCTCCTTAGGGAGCTCTATTTTAGGCTGTTCATCCTCCATCTCCATAGCCTCCTCCTCCAGGGCCTGCTGTCTCTCTTTGGCCTTCTCTGCCTCTTTCTCTACAGAAGAGGAAAAATTCACACACATTAGATATGCAACATCTAACATCTCACTTAATCAGTCGAGCATGAATGCTAGCTGGTTGGAGAGATCCAAAGCTTTAAGTAGACCAACCCTTCTCCCGTAGTTCCTGGGGTTTGTCCCAGGTGGACTCCAGTGTGCGGTTGTTGTAGTAGTAGGTTTTCCCGTCGGCCGTTTTGTACTCAGACCACTCTGGGAACTGGAGGCCTGACAAGGCGGGCGCCGCCAGGGCCAACTGAGGGTGGTGCATCATGGGAACAAGAGGAGGGCCCATGCCAGGCAGCATACCTGTGGAAGGACAAATACACACATAATACTTCTTAAGACACATTCATGTCTGATAAACCCATTCTACTGCACATCTAAACAAAGCCATAAAGCAAGGGGCGGGTAGGGCATCTACTTCCATTTGGGTAAAAGGGTCCAAAAGGAAAATGCTGTGTTATTGACACTTTTGCTAGAGCTTGTGTCGCTCATTCTTGAAAAGTTCTGAGGACGTACAGTGCCTTCAGAAAGTATTCAGACCCCTTGACTTTTTCCACATTTTGTTACGTTACAGTCTTATTCTAAAATGTATTAAATATATATATATATATATATATATATATATATTGTTTGCAATCTACACACAATACCCCATAATAACCAAGTGAAAATAGATTAAGAAATGTTTGCAAATTACATTTACAGAAGTATTCAGACCCTGTTATGAGACTTGAAATTGAGCTCAGGTGCATCCTGTTTCCATTGATCATCCTTGAGATGTTTCTACAACTTGGAGTCCACCTGTGGTAAATTCAATTGATTGGACATGATTTGGAAAGGCACACACGTCTATATAACGTCCCACAGTTGACAGTGCATGTCAGAGTAAAAACCAAGCCATGAGGTTGAAGGAACTGTCCGTAGAGCTCCGAGACAGGATTGTGTCAAGGCACAGATCTGGGGGAAGGGTACCAAAAAATTTCTTCAGTATTGAAGATCCCTAAGAACACAGTGGCCTCCAATATTCTTAAATGGAAGAAGTTTGGAACCACCAGGACTCTTCCTAGAGCTGGCCGCCTGGCCAAACTGAGCAATCGGGGAAGAAGGGCCTTGGTCAGGGAGGTGACCAAGAACCCGATGGTCACTATGACAGAGTTCCTCTGTGGAGATGGGAGAACCATCCAGAAGGACAACCATCTCTGCAGCACTCCACCAATCAGGCCTTTGTGGTAGAGTGGCCAGATGGAAGCCACTCCTCAGCAAAAGGCAAGACAGCCCACTTGGAGTTTGCCAAAAGCCACCTAAAGACACTCAGACCAAGAGAAACAAGATTCTCTGGTCTGATGAAACCAAGAATAAACTCTTTGGCCTGAATGCCAAGCGTCACGGCTGGAAGAAACCTGGCACCATCCCTACGGTGAAGCGTGGGTGGCAGCATCATGTTGTGGGGATGTTTTTCAGAGGCAAGGACTGGGAGACTAGTCAAGATTGAGGGAAAGATCAACGGAGCAAAGTAGTGAGATCCTTGATGGGGCTGGGGCGAAGGTTCACCTTCCAACAGGACAACGACCCTAAGCACACAGCTAAGACAACACAGGAGTGGCTTCGGGACAAGTCTCAATGTCCTTGAGTAGCCCGGCCAGAGCCCGGACTTGAGCCCGATCGAACATCTCTGGAGAGACCTGAAAATAGCTGTGCAACAACGCTTCCCATCCAACCTGACAGAGCTTGAGAGGATCTGCAGAGAAGAATGGGAGAAACCTCCCAAATACAGGTGTGACAAGCTTGTAGCATGATGTGTAAATGTGATAAATCATTTTTTTTTAGTTATTTCTTGCAAAATTTTCAGAACCTGTTTTTGCTTTGTCATTATGGGGTATTGTGTATAGATTGAGGAATTATTCTTTTTTGTATATATTTTAGAATAAGACTAATGTAACAACATTTGGAAAAGGGGTCTGAATACTTTCCGAATGCACTGCATGTATTTTAGAGCCCATGAGAATTCACCTGAAATATAAAGGTCTTAGTTCCAATACTTTGACCTAATTTTCAAATTGTAAATATAGGGCCTTCTCTGCTTAGCCTTGAGTACACAGGTACTATCTAAAACTGAGCCACTGAGATGTTACCAAAAACACACAAGGCATGCCACAAGAAGAAAATGATTATCAAATGACCATACAACATTAATAAAATGTGAATTTCCTGTACTAAAGGGAAAATAACCTAACCTAAAATAGGTGTGTTGCCTGTCAAAACAAGGACCTATATACCAGTGACTAAATGACCACTCAAAAATCGAACCCTGCAAAGAGTAATCTAGCTAAAAACAGTATAACGGCGACAGTACTGACAAGTCCACATTGCGGTTTTGTTCAAACATCTATTGGTTGTTCAACACTATACAAGATCCAAAATGCCTCCTTCCCAAATCTCCTCTTTAAAAAAAGCATTTAACACAAGACAGAAAGTCCTAAAATATGTCTAACTCACTAATGTTGAAGAAATAAAACTACAAAAAAAATCAACAGTAATATTCCACATTGTTTGGCGGTGCCAAAAGAGCCCAAAAATGATAAGCATAATTTTCACAACAAATCTCTAACATGCCATCTAACAGAATAGTGAGTGGAGATGTTTGAAAGAATTACCGTTATGGTTGGGGGAGACTGTCTTTATATAGGGACCACCTACTATCTGCATCATTGCTACACCTGCAAGAACGGACAAGCAAGCATTGTGTTGAACACAGGAGGAGAGAGGTGCAAGCTGCCAGGGCAGATCAGACACAGATTTCAACACATTAAAACTAGGCCCACAACCACTATCACTTTGATAACAACATGTAGTATTCTCTTCCTGGTAACAACCAGATGGATGAATAAAGTGCCGATTAGGTTATGTAGATGTGCAAAGTATTGAATTAAAATTATATATATATATTTAAACGAAACATTTAAAGCTGCAATGTGTAACTTTTTGGATGACCCAACCAAATTCACATAGAAATATGAGATATAGATCTAAAATTCTCATTGAAAGCAAGTCAAAGAAGCAGTAGATCTGTTCTGTGTGTGCTATTTCTAAGCTTCCCGTTCTTAAGTTTGGTTTTTGCGCCTTTTACGTTCGGTTTTCAACACTAGTTTCAAAAAGCTGAAAATACAATATTTTGGGTTATTGAAAAGGCATTTCACAGCGGTTTAGATGGTACATTGACTCTGAACTAGACATTACTTGTTTTGTCACAAACTGAAATTAGGCGAACTATTAGAATTTTAGCAACCAGGAAATGGCGGGAGGGTTTTCTGCATATTGCACCTTTAAATTAATAAAAATTGCAAAGTGAGTCAACAAAAACACCCTATTTCTTTATAGGACATAGTCTCAAAGGCATTTGAATTTTCTCCAGCATTTGTTTTCTCCAGAAGACTAGCTGACCCCTTTCTGAACATGGGCAATGCTGCCATCTATCTACAGGACTAAAAGTGACTTGTTTCTCCAATAACTACAGTGCAAGAATAAACAAAATGTCAAAGAGCTGAATGTGGAGTTGTGTGGAATAAGTTTTTAAAAATTAAAAAAACTACAAATACAAGTTCTGATTAGCTTATTTCTCTCTCCAACCATGACCGAGACCATTCTACCTCCACAATTATTAGTTTAATCTATTACTTTTAATAGATTAAACTGAATGCACTCACTACTGCTTTGGATAAGAGTGTCTGCTAAATGACTAAAATATAAAATGTACAGGAATAAAAATAAGACCTAATGTTAAGATGACAAACAAATGAAGAGATGACTAATGACAGTATGGAAAGGGGTGGAGGGTCAGTAATGTTAAGGGAGGTAGAGAGGTTTAGGATGAGGAGAGAGTGTCTTACCGGGCAGTGGGATATGCATGCCTGGTAGAGGCACCCTGAAGGGGTGCATGACCCCTGGGGGGAAGCCTGGGATGGTGGCTGTGGTGTGAGGCTGGGACATGGTGTGGTGGGGCAGGCCAGTCGGGAGACTTTGGGGCAACAGGGACATAGTCTGGACTGGTGTCACTGAGGATGGCACTGTGGTTACACTGACCACTGCCATTGTGGTCAATCCCACACTGGAGGGGACGGAGGACACAGGCTGCAGATCTGTAGCAGCAGAAGCTGGACAAAGACCAGCAGAGTGTTACAACACAGTCTGGACATATAGTAAAACTAACAATAGACAAGCAGAAAACGACTCATTTCCAACTTTGTGATCTTCACTAAATCAGTCTTATTTTGTCATACCAAGAGGATTTCTAACCATCAGACCTGTCCAGAGAACTAAAACAAGATCCAGATGTCCCTTTCCCAGTGCTGTACTCACTAGTGATGGTCTGGGACAAAGAAGAGGTGGTGTTGGTGTCTGGGCTGGTACTCATGGTATGAGACTGGGAAGGTGCCTGTGTGGACACTGGAGAGGGTGTGGCAGCTGTAGTGCTGGCTGCAGTGCTGCTATTGGAGGAGGCTCCTGTTCCAGCTGGGGTCACCATCATAGGGTTGAGTTCTGACTGCTGGATCACCTTTACCCCTTCAGGTTTGCTCCAGGCTGACTCTCGAGTCCTGGCGTTGTAGTAGTACGCCTAGGTGGAAACAGGGAAATATTCATTCAGATAGGATCAAATAGACAACTACCATAACATCTCAATTAAAGGAAAAATGAACCCATTGTGAATGTTATATAGTTTCTGTGCATCTAAGTGATGATCTATAGCAGGCAGAAATACAGCCTGGATGCAAAACTAGACATACCGGCTGTATTTCTGCTTGCTTGGACGGCAATAGCTCCAATACACATGAAAACACTCAGAGATGCACAAAAATAATAACACATTCAAATGGGTCAATCTTTCCTTTAAGTAAGAGGCCATTCTCTACCTTTCCCTCAGGTGTCTTGTTCTCCACCCAGATCTCCTCAGTAGGGGGCAGAGTATGAGCTCCAGCAGCAGGAACTGGGGGCATCCCAGGGGGGAATAGCATCCCTGGGGGTGGGGGCATGCTGCCCATCGGCGGGGGCATAAAAGGAGGTCTCTGAAATACACACAAAAAAAATGCATTCAAATATCAAGCCTTTAATACTTGCAATGCAGTCTAAGATTTTCAGACTCTCAATGCATTCATACCTCTGACAAACCAAATGTGTAACAGTCACATTCTATAGAAAAGATGGATGGATCCAATGGCAGAAATTATCCCTTTCATCTCTGACAGGTGTACCTGTAGGTGAGGGGGTCCGAGTGGTGGGGGCATGCCTCCTGGTGGGGGTATGGGTGGCATGCTGGGGTCAAACGGCGGACGCCCAAACAGTGGCCCCCGTGGTGGAGGCCCTCTCATCATACCGAAGGGGGGAGGTGGAGGTCTGAGCAGTGGGGGTGGACCACGCATCACTGGGGTTGGAGGAGGAGCAGGGCCGCGGAAACGCAGCGTCTGCTGCTGCGCCATCCTAGAAACAAAACAAATGGACCTGGCTCATGAACCAAATCAAAATAACGATCTAACTACACAACATCGAGTTGCTATATCTACTCGCTTGCTATCTTCCCCTTTCCCAGCTGATTGTTTGCAACATAGGATAACGTTAGTGACCCCACACAAAATCATGATTCATGTTATCAGGCTAACGTTAGCTAGCTAAATTATGTTACAGTCTAACTAGCTATACATTACTTGTTGGGATCAAACGATGCAATCAAGTTATGATCCTAAGTTAGTTCAATTTGACAGTCTCACTGACTAACTTTAGCTAGCTACCTACATAAACTGCTAATACCCACATGAACACACTAACCGTAGCTAGCAAATGTGTACTGGTAATACGCACATCAACACAGTAAGGGTAGTGTACACTAGTTAGTTAGCTACCTAATGTAACGCTAGTTACGATAATAGGGCTAGGTTGCTAATGTTTTGCAATTTAAATCGACGCGCAGCTAGCTAAATAGCATCATAGTTTAGAAAAATCCACGAGTCAGGAGGGAGTCTAGCTAATGATGTTAGCTGCTAGCGTGGCCACATTGAATAGTCAGCACCGAATGCACTAGTCGTCTGCAGCGCATGTAACAAATCAGACATTGGGAGGACACGTTCACCTTCATGTCAAACTAGCTAACAACCGTAGAAAACAGTACTTCTGAAAAATATGATTCCCTTGGCTTTATTCGCTATCACCTCACCTGTTGTCGTTAAACACAATACTTTCACCGTCTCCGTGGTCCGCCATTACAGAAAAATGAAACGACTCTTCCTGGAAACGCCTCCGCACACAAACTTTTACACAACATTGGCCAAATGCCCTATCGATCATACTATACGCCCGTCATTTAGAAAATCTGATTGGATGACAAAATAGTCGCCATCGTCTGCCCAGAGGGCTCTCCGTCCAGCCAACTGTGATGTCTTTGTTCAGTTAGGACTTTCCTAACTATTGATGGATAACAATTTCAAAACACATGGCCAGACAGGCAACTGTACCATAACCTCATTTACATTTACTAAGAAACATACATCATTGCATAGTTACATGCAAGTTATTAACAACATTGGATGTACAGTATTTGCTGTACTTGTGTAAAAATGGCCACTCCGCATGTATTATTGGTTCATTGGCATTTGTATCTGATTTCTATACAAAGAGCACAGTACTCTGAATAGGCCAGTAGTACCTATGTCTATGCCTGGACTCTCAGTCTGCATAAAACCAGCAAAGCACCCCTTTCTCCTTATAAACGAGGTATTTGTAGAACAAAAAAGGCATAAATAAATAGACTTCCTATTAAACACCTTAAAATACTGCAAAATGTAATCTTGTACAGAGCAGAGATCAATCTCATAAAACAGTATGTATCTTTAAAAAACAAAATGACTTACGAATAACAGTACCGGTAACTATTAATTTATTTTTTTTAGATCAAAACTTCTTGGGGTGTTTATATACAACACAATGTACTGATTCACTGAATCAACAAATTGTCTCTAACAGAGATTTTACTAAAGGATGTCACTTTGGTTTGATCCTAGAGAATTCTCATCACGTGTACTTCTTCCTCGTCCTCCTCATTGGTGACTTGGACCTCTTAGACACTGGCAGGGTTCTCTGGCGCAGAGTTGGTGAAGATGTTCTCCAGGTCATGCATATCCAGTGGTGGGACCTAACCCAGGAGCTCAGAGGTAGTGGGGGTCTACCTTTGACCTTGACATCTCTGCCCCACCTCCCCGCCGAAACGGTTAGTCTCTGTTGGGAAGGGAGAATGTGGACTCGTGCTGATCGTAGTTGTCATCATAGGAGTAGCCTGGAGTAGACATATGATTAATCATGGGGTTGGAGAACTCCTGGGGTTGGAGAACTGGGTAGGAGTATGGGAGTGTGGGTTGTGTGGGTCGTGTGGGTAATGTGGGTAAACAGCATGCTTTGCTTACCCTGGTGGATAAAACTGGGGTCCAGACATGAAGTAGGGCGGAGCAAATGGGAAGCGAGGGGTGGGGAAGAGGCCCACCGGATGTGGCATGGGAGATGGAGGATACATGTCTGGGTAAGTCAGGTTAGAGAGTGGTATTTGGAGACATCTGGAGCTGTATGGCATGATTGTAGAGAGAATCACACTGGCAGAATTGTAGTATGCCTGTTGACTGCTGATTTTCCTGGGTTTGAGAGCTTCTTCAAGGTTGCTGCCAGAGTGTCTGGCTTCACGCTTGCGTTCTCCAGGCTTACCACCAGAGGTAGTGGCCGTTGGGTGGGGATGTGGGCAGGCAGTAGTCTGGAAGAATATGGAGACTGGGCTGGTACTCAGAGGCTGCTGCTGTATCACCCTGGACATTAGAGCCTGGGGGAAGACCAAACCAAAACAACTACTGTATTAATCTTCATACTGCAATGTATTATTCCAGTTTACTGTTATAGCAGCTACTGTGGCTCCTGAGTGGCATCCATCTCTATTAAAACATGAACTGTAGTTTTAGATTTGTCATGTTGATAAAAGTGTGTTTTTGTAGTCTGTGTAAGTTGTATGGAGAGACTAAAATCTGTACGTTTATGGTTTTTTATACTTGTGCACTAAATGAAAGTGTGTCTGGTGAGGGATAGCCAGACAGTGAGCTATTGCTTTATCTGCAGCCCGTGTGTATGCAACAGAGGAGCTGGTGGTATTGGTGACCATTGTCATCACGGTCATGGGACAAGACTACGCCCCAGGAACACTTGTCCCTGCAGAGCAGCAGGACGGTTGAGGGGTGAAGGACATCACGGTCATGGGACAAGACTACGCCCCAGGAACACTTGTCCCTGCAGAGCAGCAGGACGGTTGAGGGGTGAAGGACATCACGGTCATGGGACAAGACTACGCCCCAGGAACACTTGTCCCTGCAGAGCAGCAGGACGGTTGAGGGGTGAAGGATATCACGGTCATGGGACAAGACTACGCCCCAGGAACACTTGTCCCTGCAGAGCAGCAGGACGGTTGAGGGGTGAAGGATATCACGGTCATGGGACAAGACTACGCCCCAGGAACACTTGTCCCTGCAGAGCAGCAGGACGGTTGAGGGGTGAAGGACATCACAGAAGCGTAGCACTTTCTTTTTCCAGGTCTGGGCTGATAGATCCAACCGGTGATGATTATGGGTGAAGATTGTGAATACACAATTGAGATGCAAGTAAAGGTCAGTTATATGAATTTTGAAATATGATAAATATATGAAACAATAATTATACATGTTTAAATGGACTTGAATGGTGTGAGTAAGTAGACAGCCTGCGCTATGTTGACGTGCTTTCTCATAGTAGGGCCTCTTCTCTTCCTCAGTGAGCTTGCTCGACTCTGCTCCTAGCTGCACACTGCATTGTTGGCTGTTGGGTTGGACTTGGACAGGCCTGTGGATTCTCGCTCAGACCATGAACACATTCATAGGCTTCTTGATATAGCCATTTCTGTCTATTCTCCATGTTACTTCCACATTTTCTAGAAGGAAAATGTTCACATAGATTATTGGTTTGTGAATGAACTCAATAGGTGACTATGGTGTGCTGAAAAGTATAAACCGTCCGTATGTATAATTTAGGTGAGCTCGTATTCATACCTGCGTCTGATGGTGGCATGGTGAGATTCATCCCTCTAGTGTTCACCTTCATGTCTGGAGGTGGTGGACCATTCACCTGAACAGCTGGTGGGTATGGAACTTTACTGAGCGTTATGGCTTTACCATCCAATACTGTGAAGGTCATCCCATTTTTGTGGACAACATGGATCGGTTTGGAAAAGTCTATAGTGGGAGCTGCAGGTGGACATCCTTGACGATGAGTTGTTGGTTCTCAAGCAACTTTTACATTGGCCTGACCTGGAGCAGGTGTGAGGATCTCCCCCTTGATGACCTGCACTTGAGAGTTCATGGGATGATCAGATTCGGCTTTAGTCTGTTTACTGACTGATGATGATGGCCTCTCCTTTTCAAATGTAACTGGTCGACCTTGAATGTCTTCCTTGAGGTGTGTTGAACTTGTGGGCATTAGATAAGATGCAGGGCCCGCTCTTTCATTGGCATTTTTGTTACTGTCATCTTTGTTTTTACTTTGTTCACTTTTCTTGAATATAATTTGAGCTCTTCGCTTGGGATGCCTATCCATTTTTTTTGCAAATATTAGCAAGCTAGCTCAATTTGAGAGAAAACCTTTGTGACAGACATCAACCCCCCCAAAAACTACTGATTGATTGTTGGTTGTAACGCTAAACAAACCGTCATGGAATGTTTGGGAACGATTTAAATTGTTGTGCGAGCGGCATTGTTAAAAACCACAACAATTGGGTGGGATTTGTCATAAATAAATAATTGTTTGGCAATGAAAGGAACGCAACTAGTTTACTTGTCACAATGATTTATACACCCTAAAAAAAACTAAAATACGTGTCGACAAAACAAGCAGTTTAGTCATAGCAAAACAAGGCAATGGTAATCTCCCGTCCTAAATCCTGTATAACGCTGTCATAAACAAATGCCAATGACGTATGACCTATGACCACAGAATGTGTGCTGTACCCGCCACTGTACTACAGTTAACCACTAGATGGCGACATTAGACTAATAATAAATCTGGCAAAATGGAAATTGCAGTGAGCGTGCCATCTTTTATCACTTTTATCTGCTTATCAAATACATATGGTCAACATGAATTATTAAGCTCCTGAATTGTAAATAACATTCAGATGCCATTTTTTATTTCTACATTTCTGATTGTGATTACATTTTACTGTGCACATTATCCCCAAACACACTATAGCTACTTTTTGCCTATCTCAGGGATGGGCAACTTTGATGGGGGGGGTGTAGAGTTTTTCCATGGGGTGCAGAGAATATTTAGCAATTTTATAACTAATTTCATGCAATTCTACTAATTTACCACGGGGCGGAGAGGAAGATGAACTGTTTTACAGATGATTTCCTGCAATTATACACATTTTGCCATAGGGTGGAGAGAAATGTTTCCAGTTTTTAATATATCTGAGTGAGACTGACGAACAAAATCAATGGGGGCCCCCAGACAGTAATTCGACCATGATAACACGTTTAGATAGCTGGCCGCCAAACTAAATTAGCAATAAAAAAAATGTTAGTTGATGGGCTCATTAACTATCAGTGTACAACCACATTTCTAAAATGCACCTTTGTATTCTACCTCGACTGAGGGCTTTCAAAAGGCACTATCTCATGGATTTCTGGTCTTTCTCATGGAATTCTGGTCTTTCTCATGGATTTCTGGTCTATCTCATGGAATTCTGGTCTATCTCATGGAATTCTGGTCTATCTCATGGATTTCTGGTAAATCTCATGGATTTCTGGTCTATCTCATGGATTTCTGGTCTATCTCATGGATTTCTGGTCTATCTCATGGATTTCTGGTCTATCTCATGGATTTCTGGTCTATCTCATGGATTTCTGGTAAATCTCATGGATTTCTGGTCTATCTCATGGATTTCTGGTCTATCTCATGGATTTCTGGTCTATCTCATGGATTTCTGGTCTATCTCATGGAATTCTGGTAAATCTCATGGAATTCTGGTAAATCTCATGGAATTCTGGTCTATCTCATGGAATTCTGGTCTATCTCATGGATTTCTGGTCTATCTCATGGATTTCTGGTCTATCTCATGGATTTCTGGTCTATCTCATGGATTTCTGGTCTATCTCATGGAATTCTGGTCTATCTCATGGATTTCTGGTCTATCTCATGGAATTCTGGTCTATGTCATGGAATTCTGGTCTATGTCATGGAATTCTGGTCTATGTCATGGAATTCTGGTCTATCTCATGGATTTCTGGTCTATCTCATGGAATTCTGGTCTATCTCATGGAATTCAACAACTACCTCCCTCAAACTTGCCTTCAGTGATAGGACAGCCCACATCAGTACGCATTCAAAAGCAATCTTAATTCATAGGGTATAAGGCAGTTAAACCCCCACTATGGTGGAATAGTGAAAAGACAAATTGGCTGGGGTGAACATGGGTATCTAACTGGGCAGGTTTAAAATCTGACAATTAGTTGTGTTCTATGGCAACCTTGCATGTTACACAATCCTCCCTACAAAAAGATTCATCATTTGTCTGTAATTATGCAAAATACTGTCTGCATTTCATAAAGGTGAAAGGATGCACAACTGCAATAATATTTAAAGGGTTATATATAGTCCCTGTACATTGTATTGTGTGCCAAAACTCTATGCAATAGAATAGCCCAACAGGGAGAAGAAAGTGGAGGCCCTTACTTGTGTTGCTGGCGGCTCAGGGGAGAGGCAGTGGAGGAATCCCAGGGGACATCTGTTCCCCAGCTTCACTGACACACTTCAAGAGCTCTGCAGAACAACGCAGGACTCATTAGAATACGGTCACGTCCTTAAACACACACGCGCTTGGAGATTTATTTTCAAGACAAACATCTGCAAAGGTGCTCCAACTCTCTGCAGTCTCCCTTCCTCTTTTGAAAGCCTCTCTTCTGACAACTTCAATGAGCACTCTCATGTTCAAGTAAGGCCCCAGTCTCCTCTTCCCAGTGCCCACAGCAAAGTCACTTCTCTATTCTGTTGTTTGAGAGATCAGAGACGTTATTCCAAGTAGTAGTGATAATGACGAATAATAATAATCTGTCCAAATGATGTGTCTACTGTACTGCAGTGACCTTGTTTAAAGAATAGAGAACATAGGAGTGGCCACAGGAAGAGCATTTTAATGACTTCTCCTCATATAAAGATTGCCATCTCCTGCATAACATCATGGGAGATGAAGGCAGTAAGTGCAAGATGACAAAACCAGCAGCTGGCCGAGGTTTCGGTATGACTAGCTAGTGTAAAATAATAAACCACTCCTCGCTGTCGGAGTTTCCAGTGTGTTCAGGAAGAACACATACAGGTGACTCTCCTCTGCTCTCTGACTGAACAGATGCCAGGATGCCCACGCTGTCAAGGCACATTGGGCATCCTGTAAACTGGTATCCCTGACACCTCAGCACTCTAGCCAAAGGTGCCAGGGCCTTTGAAGTGACTGAAAAACCAATCAGAATTCCCCTAAGACAACACATGCTTAAAATTATCCCAATCTTGTTACTAATGAATCACTTTCATGCCTCGCTATCCCACCTCCTTCACTCTCTGGTTCAACCACAGACTTCATTTGCATCCAATTTGGGACCAAAAATGGATATTTGATGAAAATTACACTGTACAAGCAAAGTGACTGTTGATGTTGCCATTAGGTTTGTCAATGAGTATCCCTTTAAGCTCAAAACAGAAAATAACTTTAAATAAAAGTTCTGCAAGAGAAATGTCCTTTTAGTCATGATTTAATAAACTGTTTAAATACAGAAATACTATTGAGTACAATCCAAAACAGTACAGTTGAAATCGGAAGATTACATACACCTTAGCCAAATACATTTTAGACTCTGTTTTTCACAATTCCTGACATTTAATCCTAGTAAAAAATTCCCTGTTTTAGGTCAGTTAGAATCACCACTTTATTTTAAGAATGTGAAATGTCAGAATAATAGTAGAGAGAATGATTTAATTCAGCTTTAATTTATTTCGTCACATTCCCAGTGGGTCAGAAGTTTACATAACCTCAATTAGTATTTGGTAGCATTGCCTTTAATTGTTTAACTTGGGTCAAACGTTTCAGATAGCCTTCCACAAGCTTCCCACAATAAGTTGGGTGAATTTTGTCCCATTCCTCCTGACAGAGCTGGTGTAACTAAGTCAGGTTTCTAGGCCTCCTTGCTCGCACACGCTTTTTCAGTTCTGCCCACAGATTTTCTATGGGATTGAGGTCAGGGCTTTGTGATGGCCACTCCAATATCTTGACCTTGTTGTCCTTAAGCCATTTTGCCAAAACTTTGGAAGTATGCTTGGGGTCATTGTCAATTTGGAAGACCATTTGCGACCAAGCTTTAACTTCCTGACTGATGTCTTGAGATGCTGCTTCAATATATCCACAAAATGTTCTTTCCTCATGATGCCATCTGTTTTGTGAAGTGCACCAGTCCCTCCTGCAGAAAAGCACCCCCACAACATGATGCTGCCACCCCCGTGCTTCACAGTTGGGATGGTGTTCTTCGGCTTGCAAGCATCCCCCTTGTCCTCCAAACATAACGATGGTCATTATGGCCAAACAGTTCTATTTTTGTTTCATCAGACCAGAGGACATTTCTCCAAAAAGTACAATCTTCGTCCCCATGTGCAGTTGCAAACCGTAGTTTGGCTTTTTTATGGCGGTTTTGGAGCTGTGGCTTCTTCCTTGCTGAGCTGCC
Source organism: Salvelinus namaycush (assembly GCF_016432855.1). NCBI lineage: Eukaryota > Metazoa > Chordata > Actinopteri > Salmoniformes > Salmonidae > Salvelinus > Salvelinus namaycush. Next base: position 6,582,510 of record NC_052318.1, on the reverse strand, counting down.
TTTCAGGTTATGTCGATATAGGACTCGTTTTACTGTGATATAGATAATTTTGTACCCGTTGCCTCCAGTCTCTTCACAATGTCCTTTACTGTTGTTCTGGGATTGATTTGCACTTTTTGCACCAAAGTAGGTTCTTTTCTAGGAGACAGAACGCATCTCCTTCCTGAGCAGTATGATGGCTGTGTGGTCCCATGGTGTTTATACTTGCGTACTATTGTTTGTACAGATGAGCGTGGTACCTTCAGGCATTTGGAAATTGCTCCCAAGGATGAACCAGACTTGTGGAGGTCTAGAATTTTATTTCTGAGGTCTTGGCTGATTTCTTTAGATTTTCCCATGATGTCAAGCAAAGAGGCACTGAGTTTGAAGGTAGGCCTTGAAATACATCCACAGGTACACCTCCAATTAACTCAAATTATGTCAATTAGCCTATCAGAACCTTCTAAACCATGACATAATTTTTTGGAATTTTCCAAGCTGTTAAAAGGCAGTCAACTTAGTGTATGTAAACTTCTGACCCACTGGAATTGTGATACAAGTTAAATAAGTGAAATAATCTGCCTGTAAACAATTGTTGGAAAAATTACTTGTGTCATGCACAAAGTAGATGTCCTAACCGACTTGCCAAAACTATAGTTTGTTAACAAGAAATTTGTGGAGTGGTTGAAAAACGAGTTTTAATGACTCCAACCTAAGTGTATGTAATCTTCCGACTTCAACTGTATGTACTGAAAATAAACTAGTTTATGAGAGATGCTTTATCCTTATTTTTTACATTCGCATAAACTAATAATGATTGTAGTAACCCTCCCATTCATACAACATAATATAAATGAACATACTACAGTCTGTTTAATGTTAAGTATTCAAATATTAAACGTCTGTGAGCAGCAAATGCTCACAAAACAGTTTGATCCAAGACACGTATTAACATTTTCTTTTAACCTACCCCGGCCAAACCCTAACCCAGACGACGCTGGGTTAATTGTGCGCTGCCCTATGGGACTCCCAATCACGACTGGTTGTGATACAGCCTGGAATCGAACCAGGGTCTGTAGTGACACCTCTAGCACTGAGATGCAGTGCCTTAGACCGCTGCGTCAGTCGGGAGCCCACGGGTACCTTTATAGTGACACAAGCACTCTTTGAAACAACCTTTACATTTGGAGAGAGACACGAGACAGACACACCCGTTGGATCAGCCTTCACAGTGGAGAGAGAGACACGAGACAGAAACACCTGTTGGATCAGCTTTCACAGTGGAGAGAGACACGAGACAGAAACACCTGTTGGATCAGCTTTCACAGTGGAGAGAGAGACACGAGACAAACACCCGTTGGATCAGCCTTCACAGTGGAGAGAGATGCGAGCCAGAAACACCTGTTGGATCAGCTTTCACAGTGGAGAGAGAGACACGAGACAAACACCCGTTGGATCAGTCTTCACAGTGGAGAGAGATGCGAGCCAGAAACACCTGTTGGATCAGCCTTCACAGTGGAGAGAGAGACACGAGACAAACACCCGTTGGATCGGCCTTCACAGTGGAGAGAGAGACACGAGACAAACACCCGTTGGATTGGCCTTCACAGTGGAGAGAGAGACACGAGCCAGAAACACCCGTTGGATCAGCCTTCACAGTGGAGAGAGAGAGACACGAGACAGAAACACCCGTTGGATCAGCCTTCACAGTGGAGAGAGAGACACACGAGACAGAAACACCCGTTGGATCGGCCTTCACAGTGGAGAGAGAGAGACACGAGACAGAAACACCCGTTGGATCAGCCTTCACAGTGGAGAGAGAGACACGAGACAGAAACACCTGTTGGATCGGCCTTCACAGTGGAGAGAGAGAGACACGAGCCAGAAACACCCGTTGGATCAGCCTTCACAGTGGAGAGAGATGAGGGGTGCCACTGGGCAGATCAGAGTGACTCAATCTTGGCCCAATCGCTCTCTCTCCCCCGTTTAAGTGCTAGGCAGGGATGCAGTCTCACTCATCATCATCAGTCAATAGTCTCCTCCCTCCACAGTCCCAATAACCCCCAGTTTCCCCATCACCACCAGGCCTGCCAGACCACTCCTGCTGACCACACAGTCACACACATCCCCACAATGACCTCACAACACGCCTCATACCTATATCATGCTGTGGCAAACATGTGCTTAATATCCATGAATATACTTAAAATGCATGGGCTTAATATCCATGAATATAGCGACGTTTAAAGGACTAGAACGATCAAGGATCTCGATCAAATACTGATTTATTCTTGTATCAGCCTTTGTGACCACATCCCTCATCAGAGACAAGGTATGGGGTTTACTGTGAGGCACCCTAGAAGGAAGGAGAGGACAGTCTCTGTCTGGGCAACACTGGAACACTGCCACTGTACATGATCCCATTAGGATGGAAAAGCAGGGAGTCCCAAATGGAACCCTGTTACCTTCACGGTGCCCAAATGGAACCCTGTTACCTTCACGGTGCCCAAATGGAACCCTGTTACCTTCACGGTGCCCAAATGGAACCCTGTTACCTTCACGGTGCCCAAATGGAACCCCGTTACCTTCACGGTGCCCAAATGGAACCCCATTACCTTCACGGTGCCCAAATGGAACCCCGTTACCTTCACGGTGCCCAAATGGAACCCCGTTACCTTCACGGTGGCCAAATGGAACCCCGTTACCTTCACGGTGCCCAAATGGAACCCTGTTACCTTCACGGTGCCCAAATGGAACCCTGTTACCTTCACGGTGCCCAAATGGAACCCTGTTACCTTCACGGTGCCCAAATGGAACCCCGTTACCTTCACGGTGCCCAAATGGAACGCCGTTACCTTCACAGGGCCCAAATGGAACCCCGTTGCCTTCACGGTGGCCAAATGGAACCCCGTTACCTTCACGGTGCCCAAATGGAACCCTGTTACCTTCACGGTGCCCAAATGGAACCCCGTTATCTTCACGGTGCCCAAATGGAACCCCGTTACCTTCACGGTGCCCAAATGGAACCCCGTTACCTTCACGGTGCCCAAATGGAACCCCGTTACCTTCACGGTGCCCAAATGGAACCCCGTTACCTTCACGGTGCCCAAATGGAACCCCGTTACCTTCACGGTGCCCAAATGGAACCCTGTTACCTTCACGGTGCCCAAATGGAACCCTGTTACCTTCACGGTGCCCAAATGGAACCCCGTTACCTTCACGGTGCCCAAATGGAACCCCGTTACCTTCACGGTGCCCAAATGGAACCCCGTTACCTTCACGGTGCCCAAATGGAACCCCGTTACCTTCACGGTGCCCAAATGGAACCCCGTTACCTTCACGGTGCCCAAATGGAACCCCGTTACCTTCACGGTGCCCAAATGGAACCCAGTTACCTTCACGGTGCCTAAATGGAACCCTGTTACCTTCACGGTGCCCAAATGGAACCCTGTTACCTTCAAGGTGCCCAAATGGAACCCTGTTACCTTCACGGTGCCCAAATGGAACCCTGTTACCTTCACGGTGCCCAAATGGAACCCTGTTACCTTCACGGTGCCCAAATGGAACCCCATTACCTTCACAGTGCCATTTGGAAAGCAGAACAGAAGCTGCTGCTGCTTGTGGTCACCAGCCCCGTCGTTAACTCATAATATTAACCTTGATTCAGATGGTTAACCCACTACGATGGTAGAAAGTGCAGTTTAAACATACACCAGTAACAGACTGTAGGTTGGAGATATAAACATGAAAACACAAAAAATGTAACAGAGGAATTGAATGACTTGGGGGACTGTTGTCCTTAAAGCACATACTTTCCAAGACATCTTTAATAGCGCAATAATACTTTTTGTTTTGCACACCAAAAATATATTTACATATTTTGCCATTCCTGTTCTGAGTCCCGGCATGAAGTATGGTCAATGTGAGGTAATTCCTGAACATTCTTCTGACATGTTTGAAAACAGAGACATGACAACATGAAAGTAGAAAAGGGACACAGTAACACCCTTAACATGTTTTCTGAAGTATTTATCTGGTGTTGGTAGAAACACCAAGAAAGTATCATGTATATGCTTTCAACCATATACAACATGTTAAGCCCTTCCCGCCCAAAAACTAATTCAAACTCTTGATTACACACACACACACACACACACACTCTCTGAGTGTACAAAACATGAAGGACACCTGCTCTTTCCATGACAGACTGACCAGCTGAATCCAGGTGAAAACTATGATCCCTTAATGATGTCACTTAAATCCACTTCCATCAGATAGATGAAGGGGAGGAGACGGGTTAAAGAAGGATGTCTTGAGACATGGATTGTGTAAGTGTGCCATTCATAGGGTGTTAAGTGAACAGGGCATAGTAGTTTGTGCCAGGCGCACTGGTTTGTGGCAAGAACTGCAACGCTGCTGGGTATTTTTCATGCTCAACAGTTTCCCGTGTGTATCAAGAATGATCCACCACCCAAAGGACATCCAGCCAACTTGACACAACTGTGGGGAAGCATTAGAGTCAACATGGACCAGCATCCCCTGTGGAACGCTTTCCACACCTTGTAGAGTCCATGCCCCGATGAACTGAGGCTGTTCTGAGGGCAAAAGGGAGTGCAAGTCAATATTAGGAAGGTGTTCCTAATGTTTTGTACACTCAGTGTATATAAAGAGAAGGGATTGAAGGGTAACACCATTAGATATTTCTCAAGTAGTCCATGTACGCAGCTTTCCGTTCATAATGGTGTATTCTGAACAAAACTCTTCCACACATATCCTTCAGCTCTCTCATTTCCCGAAGTTGCCGAAGTTGGCGAAGGCATCTTGTTTGGGTTGCACCATGGCAGGGTTGACCATGGGCTGCCCTACGCCCATCCCTGGCATACCCAGAGTGCCTGCGGGGGCCACAACCATGTTCACTCCCATAATTCCCTGATTGACAGGCACTCCTCCCATTCGCATGGCGCCCATCCCCATGGTACCCGTTGCCATGGTGGGAGGCATGCCTAGGCCCATGGCACTGGCGGGCATCATGGGGTTGGTGGAAAGTCTGATGGGTGTGGCCTGGATGTTCAGATTCAGGCCTCCAAAACTCTGAGTCAGGTTGATGGGCGGCTGGACTCCTGAAAGCAGGGGATCTGAAATGACAAATATGGTGATATTACCGCCAGTTAGACCTTCCTGCAAGGACACATAGAAATTTCAAGTTGACGGTCAACAGAGAAATAAGTGATGACAGTGAGTTAATAACAGACCTTGCTGTAACATGTTGTTGAGGCTGGGCTTGCAGGTGGTCATCTGCATACCAGGAGACAGGAAGTCCAGGCTGATGTTGACGCTGGGGTCTGACCATGTGGAGGGGAGGCAGGGCTTCTGGAGCTCCATGTGCTGGGGCAATAAGCCCCCTTGCATTGGTCCAAAGTTCTACAACAACCCAAAGAAGAGACAACACAAAAACACAGGCCAGTTTATCACAATCATCTATCCTACAAATCACACTACATGAAAATATGAAAGCCCATAGATGCTACACTACATGACCAAAAGTATGTGGACACCTGCTAGTCCAACATCTCATTCCAAAATCCTAGGCATTAATATGGAGTTGGTCCCCCCTTTGCTGCTATAACAGCTTCCACTCTTCTGGGAAGGCTTTCCACTAGATGTTGGAACATTGCTGCGTGGACTTGCTTTCATTTAGCCACAAGAGCATTAGTGAGGTCAGGCACTGATGTTGGGCGATTAGGCCTGGCTTGCAGTTGGCGTTCCAATTCATCCCAAAGGTGTTCGATGAGGTTGAGGTCAGGGTGCTGTACAGGCCAGTCAAGTTCTTCCACACCAATCACGAAAAAACGTTTCTGTATGGACCTTGCTTTGTACACAGGGGCATTGTCATGCTAGAACAGGAAAGTTTCTCCCCCAAACTGTTGCCACAAAGTTGGAAGCACAGAATTGTCTAGAATGTCATTGTATGCTGTAGCGTTAAGATTCCCCTTCACTGGAACTAAGGGGCCCGAACCATGAAAAACAGCCCCGGAACATTATACCTCCTCCACCAAACTTTACAGTTGGAACTATGCATTGGGGAAGGTAGCGTTCTCCTGGCCTCCGCCAAACCCAGATTCGTCCGTCGGACTGCCAGATGGTAAAGCGTGATTGATCACTCCAGAGAATGCGTTTCCACTGCTCCAGAGTCAAATGGCGGCGGGCTTTACACCACCAGTCGACGCTTGGCATTGCGCCTGTTGATCTTAGGCTTGTGTTTGGCTGCTCGGCCATAGAAACCCATTTCATGAAGCACCCGACGAACAGTTCTTGTGCTGACGTTGCTTCGAGAGGCAGTTTGGAACTCAGTAGTGAATGTTACAACCGAGGACAGACGGTCTCGTTCTATGAGCTTGTGTCGCCTACCAATTCCCGGCTGAGCCGTTGTTGCTCCTAGACATTTCCACTTCAGAATAACAGCACTTACAGGTGACCGGGGCAGTTCTAGCAGGACAGAAATTTGGCCAACTGAAAGGTGGCATCCTATGACGGTGCCACGTTGAAAATCACTGAGCTCTTCAGTAAGGCAATTCTACTGCCAATGTTAATATATGGAGTTTGCATGGCTGTGTGCTCGCTTTTATTCACCTGTCAGCAACGGTGTGGCTGAAATAGCCGAATCAACCAATTTGAAGTATACATCCTTTGTATTCACAACGTAGACCTCTTCCATGATAATGAGGCACTTCCATCTATAACAATGGTTCATGTAGTGAGGAGTCCTGTGAGCCACCCGTACCTGTGATCTGGAGATGGGCAGGCCGGTGTTGGCGACACCCACACTCTGGGTACCACACATGGAGAAGGTCATGCTTTGGGAGGCGCTGAGGGAGGTGTGATTGGAGCCAATCAGGTCAAATAAGTCAGCTGAGGGTGGGGTGGGGGCCGGTGGACTGGAGAACGCATTCCAATCCCCAAACTCACCCTTCCCACTGGACCCTGGCCCTAAGGAGTGAAGATTTCATTATCCACAGTGTTCAGCATTTGCAAAAACTTGAAGAGAAATGAACAAGGCATGAGGCATGTCCCATTTCTTCTGTAAGGGGGAGTTTTTCCACCCTGTCAGGCAGCAGGTGAACAGTGAAGGTAACAGAGATCGACCCAAGGGGAGTACCAGCACACACAGCCCAGTGGGATCAGGACCAGGACCAGAGGGTACTGCACGGGACCAGAGGGTACTGCACGGGACCAGAGGGTACTGCACGGGACCAGAGGGTACTGCACGGGACCAGAGGGTACTGCACGGGACCAGAGGGTACTACACGGGACCAGAGGGTACTGCACGGGACCAGAGGGTACTGCACGGGACCAGAGGGTACTGCACGGGACCAGAGGGTACTGCACGGGACCAGAGGGTACTGCACGGGACCAGAGGGTACTGCACGGGACCAGAGGGTACTGCACGGGACCAGAGGGTACTACACGGGACCAGAGGGTACTGCACGGGACCAGAGGGTACTACACGGGACCAGAGGGTACTGCACGGGACCAGAGGGTACTGCACGGGACCAAAGGGTACTGCACGGGACCAGAGGGTACTACACGGGACCAGAGGGTACTGCACGGGACCAGAGGGTACTGCACGGGACCAGAGGGTACTGCACGGGACCAGAGGGTACTGCACGGGACCAGAGGGTACTGCACGGGACCAGAGGGTACTGCACGGGACCAGAGGGTACTGCACGGGACTACAAACCAGGACCAGAGTGTACTGCACAGGAACGTGCACACACACATCCAGAGAGGACTCTGACAATAGCAGATAAACTGCCAAAGACTTGTTGCTGGGGCTCTCATTCCCCTCCATCCTTCTCTCTTTTCTCCCATCCATCCATCCATCCACACATCCATCCACACAGCACAGAGCAGAGGGTGGAGGCTGGGGGACATGAGCTGTGTGAAATGAGAGCTGACGTGTGTCTGTCCTCATAAGGCTCAGCAGGTAGGGCCTCTGGTCTCATCCCAGACACATCAATATTACACCACCTTCACTTCCACAGGACATCATGTGGTCCGCAGCCACAACCCCCTGGGCAGGAGATGGCACGGAGAGGGACGGGAGGCGGGACTCCCCCTAAACACCTCTGTGGCATGGCTGTTCCCCTCTTCAGTTTTCTCCTCGCTGCTACCAGGTTTATGGAAAGGTTTTCTGCTGGAGTTATTGGGAAGTGGCCTGCCTCAGATTGAAGCTGTAATACAGACAGCAGAGTGTGTTCAGACGATGGAGAGGGGAAGCACTGAGACGTACCGGCTGATGAAGGGAGACTGGCTGAGGCAGCTGGGGAGGAGAAGTCAGCAAAACCACAGAGGAGGTCTGAACTGCCACCTGGATGGTACAGACACACACACACACACACACACACACACACACACACACACACACACACACACACACACACACACACACACACACACACACACACACACACACACACACACACACAGTGAGAACAGTATCAGTGGAGGAGATGAGGACGTCGTCTCCCCTCCCTCCCTCCCTCCCTCCCTCCCTCCCTCCCAGTGTATGGCTGAGCGTGAGAGACAGGCCCGAGCTCTTTTGGTTGGAGAAGGCAACGACACGAGGGACCGCAGCAGCTCTCTGTGTGTGTGAACATGCATCATTTGCTTCACAGCAAACACTGGCTCAGTCTCAGACAGCTGGCCATGCCATGCTCTTCCTCCCTCTCCTCTCCTCCCCTTCTCCTCTCCTGTTCTCTCCTCCCCTCCCGTTTTCTCCCTACGCTGCCTGGAACACTGGTCTGACATCTTGGCATCTTAGGCCTGCCTGCTCCCTCCCCTCTTGTTCGTGGTGATTCTGTATGGCTTTGAGCCATCTTACTTTAGAGTGCTATCACTTTATATATAGCGACCTCTTCTCAATGTGTGTAGCACTGTGGCTGACTGGCTCATTAGATGAGTGAGTGATAGGTCTCACCTGCTGGTGCAGTCTGACTGGACTCAGAGTCCACCATAAGAAGGTCTGCAAGGCCACAGCTTGAAGACTGGCTAACAGACGTCTGAAGAGGGCACAGAGAATTTAGATAAGGACACTCACACAAGCTGTTCACTTAATTTGAGTTGGAATAAAACACGGTGCTACACTTCCTAAAGCTGCCACAAGAGAGCAGCATTAGTCTAGAAACAGTTTGGATTAGGCATCCCAGGAGCTCCTCCTGTTCACTGGTCCTGCTGCCATGTCATTTAGTCTAGATCAGTTTGGATTAGGCATCCCAGGAGCTCCTCCTGTTCACTGGTCCTGCTGCCATGTCATTTAGTCTAGATCAGTTTGGATTAGGCATCCCAGGAGCTCCTTCTGTTCACTGGTCCTGCTGCCATGTCATTTAGTCTAGATCAGTTTGGATTAGGCATCCCAGGAGCTCCTCCTGTTCACTGGTCCTGCTGCCATCCGTTTCTATCATGTCATTAGACAGTCAGAAGAGATGAAACACGGCTTTCTTCTGTCCCACGGGAGACAGTCTCTAGAAAAACTCAAAGATGAAAATAGATTCCGCAGACAACTCAACAGTGTCTCTATAGGCTTCAAAAGCAGGTTCTGTTGAGTCTACACAGCCTATTGGCCTACATTGACATGCAGGACCACTAGGTCAGAGTGAGATACAGGGAGGCCAGAGTGAGATACAGGGAGGACAGAGTGAGATACAGGGAGGACAGAGTGAGATACAGGGAGGCCAGAGTGAGATACAGGGAGGTCAGAGTGAGAAACAGGGAGGTCAGAGTGAGAAACAGAGAGGTCAGAGTGAGATACAGGGAGGTCAGAGTGAGATACAGGGAGGTCAGAGTGAGATACAGGGAGGTCAGAGTGAGAAACAGGGAGGTCAGAGTGAGATACAGGGAGGTCAGAGTGAGAAACAGGGAGGTCAGGGGTCAGAGTGAGACACAGAGGTCAGAGGTACCTTTACGTTGTCTGCGTCCAGCCTGCCCCTTTCCCCTGTGTAGTGTGCAGCGGCCCCCAGGTCCACGGTTTTGGAGCGGATACCGGCCCGTTTGCGTGTGGTGGTAGTCTCCGTTGCATGGCTGATCTGGATGCTCGTGGTCGTAACAGTCTCCTCCTCGTCTCTGAACTCCGACAGCTTCCCTGACCCCGACACCGGCCGGCCGTTCCGCGATACCCTGTTCTCCTCGTTGTCACTGGGGGGGAGAAAGAGAACAACACACACATGAAAGAAATGCTCATTAAACAGATGGATTGACTTAAGCCAGCGTTTCCAAAACTCGGTCCCGGGGACCCCAGGGGGTCCACGTTTAGTTTTTTTGTGCGATCACTACTCCGCTGATTCAGACAATCAAAGCCTGATGAGTTGATCATTTGAATCAGCTGTGTAGATCCCTGGGGTCTCCGGGACACGTTCAGCATTACATCTCCATTTTCGGCCTTTTGCCCTTAAATACAGTCAGGAATACCTGGTTCTGTCGGGCGAGTCATCCCTCTCATTCTTGCGGAACTTGTTGATAGTGTCGTCGATGGTGCTGCCGATCTTGTCGCTGATTTCTCCCAGCTTCTCACTGAAGGGGAAGGCTCCTTTGCTCTTGTCCCAGTCCTCATCCCACTTCCCCTTGGGCTCAGAGTCAAACATTTCCCCCGCTGAGGGGGAGGAGAGGGGCAGAGAGGGGGGAAACAGGGTTACAGGTTTATGCTGAAAAATCAAGTGTGGTTTGGTACCAATAACGTGTTTTGTAGCTATGCAGAGTGAGCCTCACTTCACTAACACAATGAGAGCCGCTGTGGGAATGCAATGCATCTATCTGGAATGCCAATTAAGATGTGCAACAGATAATTGGTTATTCTGCATTGAAAATGGATGGGCCCATTGCCAACACAAGCACTGCACAGCTACAGTATGTCTGCTGAAACAGAGCGAGCATCTCTATGTGAATGTCTCCATCGCAGTGTTATTTTTGATCCTGTGCGACAAAAATAATTCCCCCCTGCCACATCATTAATTGACAAATGGGAACTCTGGTTTAACTAATGAAGTGGGAAATCACAGCAGCAAATCAAAGGGTGGAATCAATGGCACATGAAAATAAAGCCTGTCAGTCAGTTGTCTCCAACCGAATCCTAATGAAATGGCAAGGGACTCGCCCTTGATTAGATATCGGAATAGCAGATCAGAAAGCAGCGAATCAAAAACAGATATGGGGAAGATATGTTCTGTTACATCGTGAGGGTGTTGAGGTTTCTCTCGTACAAACATGATCAGAAATCTCACTGATGAAGATGAGAAGACATTATTTGCCACGGATTGAAAATCGCTCGAATCGCTCCTCTATGCCTTCCTCTATTCCCCACAGACCTCTTCCTCCCTCCTCTCACGCTGCCTCCTCCTCCTCATCACTGATCTTTTGATTCGAGCGATTTTTAATCCGGGGCAAATCATGTTTCAATGAACCTCTAGTCCCTGTCATTTACCTCTAGTCCGTGTTACTGTAATTTACCTATATTCCCTGTAATTTCAGTAACAGGGACTAGAGGTAAATTACAGTAACATGGACTAAAGGTAAATTACAGTAACAGGGACTAGAGGTAAATTACAGGTACTAGAGGTACATTACAGGGACTAGAGGTACATCACAGGGACTAGAGGTACATTACAGGGACTAGAGGTACATTACAGGGACTAGAGGTACATTACAGTGACAGTGACTAGAGGTACATTACAGTGACAGTGACTAGAGGTACATTACAGTGACAGTGACTAGAGGTACATTACAGTGACTAGAGGTACATTACAGTGACAGTGACTAAAGGTACATTACAGTGACAGTGACTAGAGGTAAATGACAGTGACAGTGACTAGAGGTAAATGACAGTGACAGGGACTAGAGGTACACTACAGTGACAGGGACTAGAGGTACATTATAGTGACAGGGACTAGAGCTACATTACAGTGACAGTGACTAGAGGTAAATGTAGAGGTAAATGACAGTGACAGTGACAGGGACTAGAGGTAAATGACAGATTTGTGAGTGCATGGAAATGAGAGACCATACCACATTCTCAACAGAGCATCACAGATAATCTGCTCCCGTGTGGTGACACTTACAGCTGGTCTTGTTGAATCCTCCTCCTCCAGTGCTGTCTGAGGACACGCCGATGTACTTGTCCTTGTTTTTCTTGGCCTTCTTCCTCTCCTCCCGGAGCCGGTCGTCATCCTGAACAAACTCCACCATCTCCTTCACCTTCTGACGCACGTTGACGCCCTGGTCCTTCCCATTCTCATCTGGCGATGGGAGGGGGAACACAACACGATCGGACACTGGCATTCACCAAATTAAAAAAGTGTGGAAATCATTTCACTTTTGGCTTCCCACATTACACCATGGTGGGGGTCATTTGAATTGAAAACTGACAATAGAATCAACACCATCCATAAACCTGACCTCTCATTCGCCATAGTAACAGGGTTAGGCAGTTAAAGGGGAAGTCAACACTGAAGAAAATAAAGTGACGTTTGTTTTGGCTGAGAGAGAGAGAATGAGAACGAGAGAGAATGAGAGAGAATGAGAGAGCGAGAGAGAATGAGAGAGAATGAGAGAGCGAGAGAGAGCGAGAAAAAGAACAGAACAGTGCAGTGCAGCTCCAGGCCAAAGCAGCTTTGGATGAGGGTCTGGTAGAGCTTGGGACCAGGCCTTTATGAAGCTTCTTCAGGAGGAGGAACACAGGCACCATTGTTTTACTGCCACAACAGGCCTGTCCTGGAGACAGTATTTGTCTCAGTGGGGACTTTATGTAACAGAGCCTAGTGAGTGTTCATGCCATGCACCAAATGCTAATTCTTGAGAGCAAAGCACGAAAAAAGATTAACATAGCCCTACAGTAAATCTGTTAGCCCCTTACTCAAATATTTAAGGATTACCCCCTTTTTTCCCCCCAATTTTCGCTTAAAATTACATACCCAAATCTAACTGCCTGTAGCTCAGGCCCTGAAGCAAGGATATGCATATTCTTGGTACCATTTGAAAGGAAACACTTTGAAGTTTGTGGAAATGTGAAAGGAATGTAGTAGAATATAACACAATAGATCTGGTAAAAGTTAATACAAAGAAAAAAACAACCGTTCTTTTGTGGTTTTTTTTGTACCATCATCTTTGAAATGCAAGAGAAAGGCCATAATGTATTATTCCAGCCCAGGTACAATTCTGAGTTTGGCCACTAGATGGCATCAGTGTATGTGCAAGGTTTTAGACTGATCCAATGAACCATTTTATTTTTGTTCAAAATATTGTATCAAGACTGCCCAAATGTGCCTAATTTGTTAATTAATAACTTTTCATGTTCAAAATTGTTCACTCTCCTCAAACAATAGCACGATATTCTTTTACTGTAATAGCTACTGTAAATTGGACAGTGCAGTTAGATTAACAAGAATGTAAGCTTTCTGCCAATATCTGATATGTCTATGTCCTGGAAATTGTTCTTGTTACTTACAACCTCATGCTAATCGCATTAGCCTACGTTAGCTCAACCGTCCCATGGAAGGGACACCAATCCCGAAGTTAAATGCCATTATCCTAAATTAATTTCCATATGGTATTGGATTACGAATAAAATAATATAAAACACAATGCTTGAAACAGAGGCAGAGTTGTGAATTTCTCAAATCCAGAGTGACTTACAGTAGTGAGTGGATACATTGTTTTTCCTTTAACTTGTCCGCAGTGGGAATCGAACCCACAACCCTGGCGTTGCAAGCACCATGCTCTACCAACTGAGCCACACAGGACCACTGATACACAAACTGTACTTCTAAAGAGAGAGAATCCACATTTCTGTCTACCTATCCTAAAGGGACAGTTCAATCAATCAAATGTATTTATAAAGCCCTTTTTACATCAGCCGATGTTACAAAGTGCTGTACAGAAACCCAGCCTAAAACCCCAAACAGCAAGCAATGCAGATGTAGAAGCACGGTGGCTAGGAAAAACTCCCTAGAAAGGCCGGAACCTAGGAAGAAACCTAGAGAGGAACCAGGCTCTGAGGGGTGGCCAGTCCTCTTCTGGCTGTGCCGGGTGGAGATTATAACAGAACATGGCCAAGATGTTCAAATGTTCATAGATGACCAGCAGGGTCAGATAATAATAATCACAGTGGTTGTAGAGGGTGCAACAGGTCAGCACCTTAGGATTAAAATGTCAGTTGGCTTTTCATAGCCGATCATTCAGAGTTAGAGACAGCAGGTGCAGTAGAGAGAAAGTCCAAAACAGCAGGTCTGGGACAAGGTAGCACGTCCAGTGAACAGGTCGGGGTTCCATAGCCGCATGCAGAACAGTTGAAACTGGAGCAGCAGCATGACCAGGTGGACTGGGGATAGCAAGGAGTCATCAGGCAGGTAGTCCTGAGGCATGGCCCTAGGGCTCAGGTCCTCCGAGAGAATAGAGAAAGAGAGAATTAAAGGGAGCATACTTAAATTCACACAGGACACCGGATAAGACAGAATAAATACTCCAGATATAACAGACTGACCCTAGCCCCCTGACACAAACTATTGCAGCATAAATACTGGAGGCTGAGACAGGAGGGGTCGGGAAACACTGTGGCCCTGTCCGACAATACCCCCGGACAGGGCCAAACAGGCAGGATATAACCCCACCCACTTTGCCAAAGCACAGCCCCCACACCACTAGAGGGATATCTTCAACCACCAACCTACTAACCTGAGACAAGGCTGAGTTAAGCCCACAAAGATCTCCCCCGCGGCACGAACCTGAGGGGGGCGCCAACCCGGACAGGAAGATCACGTCAGTGACTCAACCCACTCAAGTGACGCACCCCTCCTAGGGATGGCATGGAAGAGCACCAGTAAGCCAGTGACTCAGCCCCCGTAATAGGGTTAGAGGCAGAGAATCCCAGTGGAGAGAGTGGAACCGGCCAGGCAGAGACAGCAAGGGCGGTTCGTCGCTCCAGTGCCTTTCCGTTCACCTTCACATCCCTGGGCCAGACTACACTCAATCATAGGACCTACTGAAGAGATGAGTCTTCTATAAAGACTTAAAGGTCGAGACCGAGTCTGCGTCTCTCACATGGATAGGCAGACCATGGAGCTCTATAGGAGAAAGCCCTGCCTCCATCTGTTTGGGGACAGTAAGGAGGACAGTAATTGGGGACAGTAATTCTAGGGACAGTAAGGAGGCCTGCATCTTGTGACCGTAGCGTATGTGTAGGTATGTACGGCAGGACCAAATCGGACAGATAGGTAGGAGCAAGCCAATGTAATGATTTGTAGGTTAGCAGTAAAACCTTGAAATCAACCCTAGCCTTAACAGGAAGCCAGTGGAGAGGCTAGCATTGGAGTAATATGATCACATTTTTTGGATCTAGTAAAGATTTTAGCAGCCGTGTTTAGCACTAACTGAAGTTTATTTAGTGCTTTATCCGGGTAGCTGAAAAGTAGAGCATTGCAGTAGTCTAATCTAGAAGTGACAAAAGCATGGATGACATTTTTTGCATCATTTTTGGACAGAAAGTTTCAGATTTTTGCAATGTTACGAAGATGGAAAAAAGCTGTCCTTGAAATATTCTTGATATGTTCGTCAAAAGAGAGATCAGGGTCCAAAGTAACGCCGAGGTCCTTCACAGTTTTATTTGAGATGACTGTACAACCATCAAGATTGTCAGATCCAACAGAAGATCTCTTTGTTTAAAAGTAAAAAACTTGCCGCCATCCACTTCCTTATGTCTGAAACACAGGCTTCCAGGGAGGGCAATTTTGGGGCTTCACCATGTCTCATCGAAAGGTACAGCTGTGTATCGTCTGCATAGCAGTGAAAGTTAACATTATTCTTCTGAATGACATCCCCAAGAGGTAAAATATATAGTGAAAACAATAGTGGTCCTAAAACGGAACCTTGAGGAACACCCGACATTTACAGTTGATTTGTCAGAAGACAAACCATTCACAGAGACAAACTGATAAGACAGATAAGATCAAAATCAGGCCAGAACTTCTCCGTGTAGTCCAATTTGGGTTTCCAATCTCTCCAAAATAATGTGGTAATCGATGGTATCAAAAGCAGCCCCTCCAGGATTTCGCATTTTTTTTTTGTGATTTCTGCGGCCAAAAATGCTCTCAAAAAACCAATAGATTCAGAGCTGATCAATCACTTTCAGTTTGAGGATCGATATTTCTTTCTAATAAGTTGTCTTCAAAATTCTTGAGATTGTGATTTTCTTCTGAAAGGGTCGTAAGATAAAGAACAGAACACGTAAAAATAGTTGTGGTTGATTATTATTCCATTTTTTTTTTAAATCCAGAAAAATTGTGCTTTCGTGATCCGTATTCAAATCAAGTTTATTTTATATAGCCCTTCGTACATCAGCTAATATCTCGAAGTGCTGTACAGAAACCCAGCCTAAAACCCCAAACAGCAAACAATGCAGGTGTAGAAGCACTAAGAAGTATTAAGTATAGAAGTATAGAAGTATTAAGTTTTAAAGAGAGTTTAAAAACGGCAAAACTGGCAAATTGCACTCAGTGCTTTGAGAAGCGCTCTCCATAGACAGACTGGGGAGAGCAGTGTGTCGACCACCCTACTAAAGCCAAGGTTAGCGGAGTAAAAGTTTGAGTAAAACGCCACTCACCTTGATTCTTTCAGCGCTTGCCACAGTCTTCCCTGCTACCACTTCAGTCATGGTGATCTGCCGCTGCTATGGGAACTGTTCTGACATTCTCATATGCTTTGTTGATTCGTTAGTGACTGTTGATTGTCGACCCTCTCTAGTTTCCAAAAACACTTGGAAATCGTTTCGTTATTTTTGTCGGCAATTGAGATTGATTTCTGTTCACTGTACTGCCTGGAGGGACTGACTAAGGTCTAGGAGCACGAGGACAAATGCAGAGCCTTGGTCTGACGCCATTAAAATGTAATTTACCACCTTTACGAGTGCAGTCTCGGTGCTATGATGGGGTCTAAAACCAGACTGAAGCGTTTCATATACATTGTCTTCAGGAAGGCAGTGAGTTGCTGCGCAACAGCTTTTTCAAAAAAATTTGAGGAGGGGAATGGGAGACTCGATATAGGCCGATAGTTTTTCAAATATTTTCTGGGTCAAGGTTAGGCTTTTTCAAGAGAGGCTTTATTACTGCCACTTAGTGAGTTTGGTACACATCCGGTGGATAGAGAACCATTTATTATGTTCAACATAGGAGGGCCAAGCGCAGGAAGCAGCTCTTTCAGTAGTTTAGTTGGAATAGGGTCCAGTATACAGCTTGAAGGTTTAGAGGCCAAGACTATGTTCATCAATGTGTCAAGAGATATAGTATTAAGAAAACTTGAGTGTCTCCCTTGATCCTAGGTTTGCAGTGTTGTGCAGACTCAGGACAACGGAGCTTTGGAGAAATGCGCAGATTTAAAAAGGAGTCCTTCATTTGCTTTCTAATGATCATGATCTTTTCGTCAAAGAAGTTCATGAATTTATTACTGCTGAAGTGAAAGCCATCCTCTCTTGGGGAATGCTGTGTTTTAGTTAGCTTTATTTGGATTGTTCTTATTATCCTCAATTAAGTTGAAAAAAAATAGGATGATCGAGCAGCAGTGAGGGCTCTTCGATACTGTACGGTACTGTCTTTCCAAGCTAGTCGGAAGACTTTGTTTGGTGTAGCGCCATTTCAGTTCAAATTTTCTGGAAGCTTGCTTCAGGGCTCTGGTATTTTCTGTATAGCAGGGAGCTAGTTTCTTATTACAAATGTTTTTTGTTTTTAGGGGTGCGACTGCATCTAGGGTATTACGCAAGGTTAAATTTAGTTACCCTGTTAGGTGGTTAACTGATTTTTGTACTCTGACATCCTTGGGTAGGTGGAGGGAGTCTGGAAGGGCACCTAGTAACCTTTGGGTTGTCTGAGAATTTATAGCACGGTTACCTGTCCCTTTAATGTACCTAAAACTTTATCTGACCTTTATCAGAGATTAGTGTGTCTCTCTAGACAGGCTTGTCTGGCCTGTAGATTACATTTACATTTTACATTTAAGTCATTTAGCAGACGCTCTTATCCAGAGCGACTTACAAATTGGTGCATTCACCTTATGATATCCAGTGGAACAACCACTTTACAATATCCACTTTACACTTTACACTTTACAATATCCCTACCGGCCAAACCCTCCCTAACCCGGACCCGGACGACGCTAAGCCAATTGTGCGTCGCCCCACGGTCCTCCCGGTCGCGGCCGGCTGCGACAGAGCCTGGGCGCGAACCCAGAGACTCTGGTGGCGCAGCTAGCACAGACCACTGCGCCACCCGGGAGACACAGATCAGCCTAGACACTTAACTGACATTACTAGGTGACTGGTCTGACCAAACGATGCACTTTCAGTCATTCAGTCACTCACTGGAACTCTGTACATAACAAGAGGATTCTCTGAGGGTCAGCGAGGTGGAGTTGTAAAGCAAACTGTGGTACGTAGATCCGCTCTGACATTCACAACATGTAGAACGTTCCACTGCAACACTAAGCGGAACCAAAACGGTTGAAGCAACATGCGCCTCCAAAACAGCCCTTCCCTGAGCATATTAAAAGTGATGGTGATGCGATCTCATTCCTCAGCTTTTTCAAAAACTACCAAAAATAAGAGAGGAACCAAGTCGTCCATGTTTGGAACATACATTTTCAGAGTTTCTCAAATTCCTGTGATGCCATTAGGCTCCAAAACATGTGTTGTTGTACCACTGAAAACAGATGCAGGCTCGGCCACACAAAACATGTGTTGTTGTACCACTGAAAACAGATGCAGGCTCGGCCACACAAAGCATGTGTTGTTGTACCACTGAAAACAGATGCAGGCTCGGCCACACAAAACATGTGTTGTTGTACCACTGAAAACAGATGCAGGCTCGGCCACACAAAACATGTGTTGTTGTACCACTGAAAACAGATGCAGGCTCGGCCACACAAAGCATGTGTTGTTGTACCACTGAAAACAGATGCAGGCTCGGCCACACAAAGCATGTGTTGTTGTACCACTGAAAACAGATGCAGGCTCGGCCACACAAAGCATGTGTTGTTGTACCACTGAAAACAGATGCAGGCTCGGCCACACAAAGCATGTGTTGTTGTACCACTGAAAACAGATGCAGGCTCGGCCACACAAAGCATGTGTTGTTGTACCACTGAAAACAGATGCAGGCTCGGCCACACAAAGCATGTGTTGTTGTACCACTGAAAACAGATGCAGGCTCGGCCACACAAAGCATGTGTTGTTGTACCACTGAAAACAGATGCAGGCTCGGCCACACAAAACATGTACAAGAACCATCCAAGGTTTTCACCTCTGTCATAGCAAATCACAAATGCATACAGTTAGTATCCAAGGAGCCACTCAAGTTTATCATTTACATACTCTTAACTTGTGCACATTATATATGTACATATATACCAGGTTGAAAACCAGAACATGACTTGCATCTGGCTGACTCTTCAGTACTCCAGCTGTGGCCATGGAAACTTCCTCACTAATGAATACTCCTGGGTGTTCCATCTGAAACCAAGAGCCTCATCACTGAGGACATCCTGATTGGTGTAGAAGAGAGGCGTGGGGATGGTTATGGAATGAATACCCAGGCTTAGAGTTCACACTGCTCTTGGTCTTTCAGTGCTGCTGTGTAGCGCCAGCCCCAAATGATTGCTTACCAACAAAATGGTAGTTTTCTAAGGAGCGAAGGTCGTAGATGTGTTCCCTCGCGCTGGTGACAACTCGCTCCGATCCGTTCCTGATGAGATATGCCAATAGTAGTAAGGCCTGGAGGAGAGGAGCATCTGTTAGAGGCAACATGGCACTAGGCTTCCTCTCCACAGGCAACATGGCACTAGGCTTCCTCTCCACAGGCAACATGGCACTAGGCTTCCTCACCACAGGCAACATGGCACTAGGCTTCCTCACCACAGGCAACATGACACTAGGCTTCCTCTCCACAGGCAACATGACACTAGGCTTCCTCACCACAGGCAACATGATCGTATGACTGAAACATAAGCAGTGGAACAGAGACTCGGCACCTTGTAAACTCTTCTCCAGTTCTTCTTATTGTCCTTCAGCATTCTGGTCCACAGCATGTTCATGACCTCAGGGAACTGCTCGTACATGAACGTGGACCTGAGAGGAACATCAGAAATATGGATGGGATTAGGGAGTACTGGTAAAGTCACAACTGCTAGGCTAGTTATGCAAATGTGATTGGACTGAGCATTGTGCTGTGGTTGTCCCTTACTTGGCGATCTCTCCCATGAGCTGTCCAGAGGGACCCCAGGGGTCATCGTTGGTGACCTCTCGCACCTTGGACTCGATCTCAGAGTAGTTCATCACCACGTTAGTGCTGCAAGAGACAGGAAACACACGACACCTTAGACTTACATCAATAATTATATTAATAAAAACACACCGGACGACACTGGTGGGTAACCAATGTGAACTATGACCTCTATCACAGATGGATATTCTGCATGAGGCATGGCTTCCTGGTATTATACAGTGTGTTTTGAGTATTAGAGTGGTGGTGGGAGGATAGGTAGTGGAAAGGCTGGTCTTAACAGACCTTTGATTTAGCCTAGATGTCCAGCAAGGGCCTAGGCTAACTCCTCTGATCAGATTGAGCCTGTTCTGGGAGCAGGTTGTGAGGGCTCCTGTTGCCCTTAAAGCTCAGTGTGGAGTCTACTCAACAATCAGCCATTTCCTGTCAGGCCCCATTTCACTCCTATCACCATCAGCAAACCTGCCAGTCACAGAGCAGACCTGCCAGTCACAGAGCAGACCTGCCAGTCACAGAGCAGAGTGCCAGGAAACAGCTGGGCTCTACTCATCACCATCAGCAGACCTGCCAGTCACAGAGCAGACCTGCCAGGAAACAGAGCAGACCTGCCAGTCACAGAGCAGACCTGCCAGGAAACAGCTGGGCTCTTCTCAACTTTCTCCTCTCAACTGTCAGAAGAAGTGGCAGAGCGGGCGGCAACTACAGGATATAAAGACAGTCATTAAATTGACTGATGAGTAAAAAGGGTTCTCAAGATCTATCCTGATTCGAGAAGCAGCTTGAACGGATTATGACAACACAAAAGACACACCCAAAAGCACTCAGGGATAAAATAATAACCAGCTGACAACATAACTCTAATTCGAAAGAAGGAGAAGAATGCATTTGAGAAAACAGAGGGAAAGAAAGACAAAGCAGCATTAGAGCCGGGGCTAATGCAGCTGATCAGTGATAAACGTGAGGCAATGTTTTCAGGGACTCAGAGAGCACACCTATGGACCATCAGTTCTAACCTCCACTGTCACAGTTCAGCTGAGCCAGATAGGAGGGGGGGCCATCTGACAGATGTAACTAATGGAAGGTTAGAGTAATGGGAGACAGAACTGCTATGCTCTGTAATAAATTAGGTCAACATGGTAACGTCAGCCAACATGTAGGCTGAAACAACATGGCTGATCAACCGCACAACAATGAAAGGAATGAAAAGGCAAAAAAAAAACTCATGGTATGCATAAGCTAATAGCTCTGGTTCCAGTCACATGTATTGAGATTCCCCACATGTAAAAAGCAGGATTAACAAGTCACATAATAAGTTGCATGGACTCTGTATGCAATAATAGTTAGTGGTTAACATGATTTCTAAATGACTACCTCATCTCTGTACCCCACACATACAATTATCTGTAAGGTCCCTCAGTCGAGTAGTGAATTTCATGCACATATTCACTCTTTATATTTTCAAGCATGGTGGTGGCTGCATCATGTTATTGATATGCTTGTCATCGGCAAGGACTAGGGAGTTTTTCTGGATAAAAATAAATGGAATAGAGCTAAGCAGTAATCCTAGAGGAAAACCTGGTTCAGTCTACCTTCCAACAGACACTACGAGACAAATTCACCTTTCAGCAGGACAATAACCTAAAACTCAAGGCCAAATATAGACTGGACTTGCTTACCATGATGACATTGAATGTTCCTGAGTGGCCTAGTTAGAGTTTTGACTTAAATCATCTTGAAAATCTGTGTCAACACTTGACAACGCCTGTCCAACAATGATCAAGCAACCAACTTGACAGAGCTTGAAGAGTTTAAAAAATAATAAAATGCAAATATTATACAATCCAGCTGTGCAAAGCTCTTAGAGACTTACCCAGAAAGACTTACAGCTGTAATCACTGCCAAAGGTGATTCTAACATGTATTGACTCAGAGGGTTGAATACATACAGTGACTTCAGAAAGTATTCATACCCTTTGACTTAATCCAAATGTTGTTGTGTTACAGACTGAATTTAAAATGGATTAAACCCATCTACACACAAAACCCCATAATGACAAAGTGAAAATATGTTTTTTTAAATTTGTAGCAAATTTATTGAAAATAAAATATAGAAATATCTCATTTATATAAGTATTCACATCCCTGAGTCGTTACTTTGTAGAAGCCACTTTGGCAGCGATTACAGCTCTGAGTCTTTCTAGGTACAGTTGAAGTCGGAAGTTTACATACACCTTAGCCAAATACAATTAAACTCAGTTTTTCACAATTCCTGACATTTAATCCTAGTAAAAATTATCTGTCTTGGGTCAGTTAGGATCACCACTTTATTTTAAGAATGTGACATGTCAGAATAATAGTAGAGAGAATTATTTATTTCAGCTTTTATTTCTTTCATCACATTCCCAGTGGGTCAGAAGTTTACATACACTCAATTAGTATTTTGTAGCATTGCCTTTAAATTGTTTAACTTGGGTCAAATGTTTTGTGATGCCTTTCACAAGCTTCCCACAATAAGTTGGGTGAATTTTGGCCCATTCCTCCTGACAGAGCCGGTGTAACGGAGTCTGGTTTGCAGGCCTCCTTGCCATTTTCTATGGGATTGAGGTCAGGGCTTTGTGATGGCCACTCCAATACCTTGACTTTGTTGTCCTTAAGCCATTTGCCACAACTTTGGAAGTATGCTTGGGGTCATTGTCCATTTGGGACCAAGCTTTAACTTCCTGACCGATGTCTTGAGATGCTGCTTCAATATATCCACATAATTTTCTTCCCTCATGATGCCATCTATTTTGTGAAGTGCACCAGTCCCTCCTGAAGCAAAGCACCCCCACAACATGATGCTGCCACCCCCGTGCTTCACGGTTGGGATGGTGTTCTTCGGCTTGCAAGCCTCCCCATTTTTCCTCCAAACATTACGATGGTCGTTATGGCCAAACAGTTCTATTTTTGTTTCATCAGATCAGAGGACATTTCTCCAAAAAGCACGATCCTTTGTACCCTTGTGCAGTTGCAAACCGTACTCTGGCTTTTTTATTGCGGTTTTGGAGCAGTGGCTTCTTCCTTGCTGAGCTGCCTTTCAGGTTATGTCGATATAGGACTCGTTTTACTGTGGATATAGATACTTTTATACCCGTTTCCTCCAGCATCTTCACAAGGTCCTTTGCTGTTGTTCTGGGATTGATTTGCACTTTGCGCACCAAAGTACGTTCATCTCTAGGAGACAGAATGCGTCTCCTTCCTGAGCGATATGACGGCTGCGTGGTCCCATGGTGTTTATACTTGCGTACTATTGTTTGTACAGATGAACGTGGTACCTTCTGGCATTTGGAAATTGCTCCCAAGGATGAACCAGACTTGTGGTGGTCTACAATTTTTTTTCTGAGGTCTTGGCTGATTTCTTTTGACTTTCCATGATGTCAAGCAAAGAGGCACTGAGTTTGAAGGTAGGCCTTGAAATACATCCATAAGTCCACCTCCAATTGACTCAAATCAGAAGTTTTATTAACGCCAACCTAAGTGTATGAGCTTTCCACACTTGTGCACAAGCGTTTTGCCCCATTATTCTTTAAAAAATTATTCAAGCTCTGTCAAGTTGGTTGTTGATCATTGCTATACAACCATTTTCAGGTCTTCCCATAGATTTCAAGTATATTTAAGTCAAAACTGTAACTCGGCCACTCAGGAACATATACAGTCTTCTTGGAAAGCAACTCCAGTGTAGATTTGGCATTGTGTTTTAGGTTATTGTCCTGCTGAAATGTGAATTCATCTCCCAGTGTCTGGTGGAAAGCAGACTGAACCAGGTTTTCCTCTAGGAACCAGCCCGCCCTACCGTACCTTCTTGCTAGTCCAAATAAAATATTGAAATATTGATACAAGCTGCGACTAATGTTTCTTTCTATCTCAGTTAAAGCATCCGAGCGAGCGAAACAGGGCTGTCTGGGGTCTGTCTCAGTATGTATAGACCATGTATCTGATGCTGTCTGGACAGCGAAACATTTATCTGGAGCCCCAATTTGGGTATTGCGCATGGCAATAGAGCTAGCTGATTGAGTTGTGACTGTCAAATGAAAAGCATCTAAAATGTGTGAAGATAATGTGTCGAGTAGTAGTAGTAGTAGCGGTCTAAGACACTGCATCTCAGTGCAAGAGGCGTCACTACAGTTCCTGGTTCGTATCCAGACTGTATCACATCCGGCCGTGATTGGGAGTCACATAGGGCGGTGCACAATTGGCCCAGCGTCGTCCGGGTTTAGCCGGAGTATACCGTCATTGTAAATAAGAATTTGTTCTTAACTGACTTGCCTAGTTAAATAAAAGGTTACATTTAAAAAAAAAGAAATTTAAAATTTTGCATCAAGAAGAAGGGGAGTGTGGCGAAGATATGGTGCGTCCATTTGGCAATGTCTGATTGTCTTAACTCACGATGTACACCACTCATTGATTCCTCGCCTCACACAAGTCAACGAAAAATGTCAAACATTTAACAAAGTCTGTTTAAAAAAAGAAAAACATAGTTCCTCAGTATTTGAAAAATCGTTCCAACACTCCCGGCCTCGATAATCACCAAGCCTCGGTGTAAAAGAGCAAAATATCATGATCTGATGATTGCATATATACAGTGGAAACGTCATAAAAAACATTTATGTCCCAAACACACTGGCGCAGGAACCAGGAATAGGCTAGTTGATACAATGTTACAAGTTCGCTAGCAACAGCTTCAGGCCAGACCAAGTGATGATTTGATACAATGTTGCACTTCAATAGCTCATGTCAAGACAGATAGAAAGGGAGGCAGGCGGAGTAGAGAAATTAATGTGAATGAAAGAACCGTAAATTGTCATCAAGATATTTTCCACTGTTTTTATTTGTCGGCTTTAGGCCTATGTATTTTACTTAGTTGACAAAGGAAGTTAGGCCCACTGCTGCATCTGAGTTCTGTGCTGAAATGTCTTTAGCTGCCAATGGATCACAGCGTATCAATGTGTCCATTCAAAATTCAATGTTAACATTTAGATGATCATTTTACTTCATATCATGATTAACCATGTGACAATGATTTAGAGGAACAAAAGCCATATTATTGAAATTAAACTGTTAGACGAAAATGCGCATATAAAAATAATCAGAACTGGCATGTAGATAGGTAGAAATGGTAGAATATATTGTAAGCTTCACCAAACTTGAAACTCACAAGAATTCCTATGGTCTACTATTACAGCAATAAAAAAAATGGTGAATGTGCTAGCACTTGCACAAAAGGGGGTCCCGTGAAAAAAACATGCCCCGCTATGGAAATCAAAGGCCTGTCCAACTGATTTGTTCTGGCGCCGGGTCTCTTAACGATTACAAGCATACCCATAACATGATGCAGCCACCACTATGCTAGAAAATATGGAGAGTGGTACTCAGTAATGTGTTGTATTGGATTTGTCCCAAACATAACACTTTGTATTCAAGACAAGAAGTGAATCGCTTTGCTACATATTTTGCAGTACTACTTTAGTGTCTTGTTGCAAACAGGATGCATGTTTTGGAATATTTTTATTCTGTACAGGCTTCCTTTTCACTCTGTCAATTAGGTTAGTATTGTGGAGAAACTACAATGTTGTTGATCCATCCTCAGTTCTCCTATCACAGCTATTAAACTCCAACTGGAATTATGTTTTTAGAAATGTATTACAAATGAAAAGCTGAAATATCTTGAGCCAATAAGTATTCAACCCCTTTGTTATGGCAAGCCTAAATAAGTGCAGGAGTAAAAATGTGCTTTGTGCAGTGACCAAAAAATATCAATTTAATCAGTTTTAAATTTCAGGCTGTAACACAACATTTTGAAAAAGTCAAGGGGTGTGAATACTTTCTGAAGGCTCTGTATCTAATCAAGATATATCCAGTGCATTTGGAAAGTATTCAGACACCTTCACCTTTTGTTACGTTACAGTCTTATCCTAAAATTGATGCATTTTTTTATTTGTCAATCTACACACAATACCCCATAACAACAAAGTAAAAAAACAGGCTTTTAGAAAAGTTAGAAAATGTATTACAAATACAAAACAGAAATGACTTAATTTAACAAAAGTATTCAGACCCTTTGCTATGAGACTCGAAATTGAGCTCAGGTGCATCCTGTTTCCAATGATCATCCTTGAGATGTTTCTACAACTTGATTGGAGTCCACCTGTGGTAAACTCAATTGATTGGACATGATTTGGAAAGGCACACACACCTGTCTATTGCTCTGACATGCACCGCCAACTGTGGGACCTTATATAGACAGGTGTGTGCTCAATTTCAAGTGTCATAGCAAAGGGTCTGAATACTTACGTAAATAAGTTATTTCTGTTTATTTGTAATAAATGTGCAAACATTTCTAAAAACCTGTTGTTTTCTCTTTGTCATTGTGTATGTAGATTGATGAGGAAATGTTTTTATTTAATACAGTTTAGAATAAGGCTGTAACGTAACAAAATGTGGAAAAGGGGAAGGGGTCTGAATACTTGTATGTATTTATTTATTTTGAATTATTACAATTTTTCTTCCACTTTGATAAGAGTATTTTGTGTAGATCGTTGGAAATTTTGTTGTTTGTTTTTAGTAATAAAAAAATTTAAAATTTAAAATCACCAGGAATTCAGTAAAAAACGTGTTTAATTTAGGAAATCTGTTTTCAAGTATTCCCACGAAAAAGAAAAAGACATGACCGTGTCAATATAATCAAGTTATGAAATTATTGTATTTGAAAATAACATCTCTTTTTGTGGTCAATTTGCAGTGTACAAATTATAATTACGTTCCACCCCCCCCCCACCCCTCCGACCCCCCCAACAAAAATCGACCCGAGGCTGAATCTAGTTGCCTACCCCTGCTCAAGAGACTATCCCTTCCCCTACAGCTGCCAGCACTTTTACTAATCATCCCTAATGTCATTTTGACAGAAAACTCAGACACTTCCTCCACTCTCACTAAATCCCACAGACCAACCCGCACAGGGAGGGAGCAGGTTGACAGGAGAGCCAGGCAGGCAGCTCTGGAAGCCATTACCACAGCGGGCCACGGATGATGTAGCGTTAAGTGTGAGAGGAACAGAAAAAGGTGGTCAGGTCTGAAAGCTTGAACACCTGTTCTCACTGGGAAGGAAATGCAGCTCCTTCTACTACTTAAGTCTATAATGTATCAGATTAGTTCACTTTCACTCCGCTGCCAATTTCTTCCACATGTTGTTGATGACAAAAACATATGATCCAATTCTATGGCTCTAGAGCGCTAACAAGAGGGAGGGAGATTGACTGAATTCCTGACCCTAATATTGGCCTAGCCAGGATATCGAACACACAAATGTACAATTCCCCCCCCTATTGAACCTATTCACACTCAGTCTATTTGCATATATTTGTTTGCACACCGTAGCCTAACGGCTGGAGTAGTTCGTTTTAAGCCAGAATGCAGTGTACCAGATCTAAAGGATCCTAAAAAATGTAATAAAACAGGACAGAGATAGTCTGGAGTAGTGGAGGTGACCCTGTGTGACCACTGGTCTGATTAGTTCACAGATGGCTGCTGGGTTTAGCCTGGGCATCACCACAGACAGGTGGTCAGATCCTTAGGAGGTCAAGGGTCAAGTGCTCAGTGACAGAGGGCCAGATGGAAGGACAATGGAACAGAGCTGGGGAAATAAGACGGCACCAGAGACTGATGAATGAGCCAATGATATCAAGTCTGAGGAAAACAGCCAACTGATCACACGTAGCCTACACAGAGATCCACAAATGGCAACAACTCAAACAGGTTTGTTCCAAACAGAACATTGGCTGGAACTGGATACTTCTTAAGTTCTATGAATCATGTGTGTTTCATGGTGGATAGATTAACATAAAACAGGGAAAGAAACTATACATTCAGTGCAGATCTGGGATAACTATCGTTTTAACTACGCTTTGTGGAAAGTAACTATTTCCGGGGGAATAGTTACTTTGGAGGGGACTACAACTATTTGAATATAGATCCAAAAAAAATGACAACTTAAAAAAAATATTTGAATACAGATCTCAGGAAGTGACTACTTTTCTGAAACTATTAGATTAGCTGCCTTCAACTAGGCCTAATGGAGGGCTGTGTCTGGAACTGCATGTTGAAGACAGAAACAGAATGAATAGAACACACAATCTCCTATAGCATTCCAATCTGACGGTCACATTTGATCTACACAATACATTTCTATCTGAACATGTAAATGTCCATTCTCCTGAATGCTTATTGGCCCAGGTATACATAATCAAATTTACCCATTTTATGTTGTACAAATAAGTATAAGTTGTGATGATCAACTACTGTATGACTCTTTCAACATTTCCACCGAAAAAGTTGAAAGCTGCAATTCATTTTTAGAACACCTGAAAATACTGCAGAGTAATTCAAAGCTATTTGCAAACAGCAAGTTGGATGCTTAGCAAAAACAACTTTGATCCCCTTTGTCCATCTGAGGGTAACTGCTCTTAATTCAAAACACACACAATCTATAAATGGTGTAGTGTAATAAAACTGTAGTTACTTTTGGATCAACATTTTATTAGCATGTTGTCACATAATACTTTGTTAATTGTATTTGAATTGCATAGCAATAAGCTGAGTTTAACTACTCTACACAAGAGGAATAGTGACTGTTCCTTATTCCACTTATGTAATAGCTCTATTATTATGCAATTATAAAGCAATTTGCAAAGTTCTATGTAACAAAGGGTAACACTACACATTAAGGTTACATTTGTAAAAGGTTTATAAAAGAGGCTATAATTACATTAACGTTATTTAATCATTTGTAAATGCCTTTTAAAGCAATAATAAAGTTATATCCCATTGGTCTCCATAGTGCAATAACTGGTCAGTGTTTGTCAAAACAGTGAGCCAAAATGTACCTCCAGTTATTAAAAATGCATAAATGCACTTACAAATGCTTATAAGATTAACCCTTATGTATCATCATGCATCTATATTTTCAATAGTTGCACTGTTGAACAAATAGTTATCTTCTCATTTTTGTGTGTGATGCATCGTTGCTCTGTCCCAGGAACACAAGACCGTTGGGTTTTCGTGTCTTGACACACCTTTGAAACCCGGATGCCCTGGCCAAATTTACATCCAGGTCATTAATCAATCATCATTACGCCTTACCAGATGATATCAACACACACAAGTATCACTTCTCTGTGATAGTCCCCAAGTATGGTAACAGTAATACCAGTGGAGGAGGTATCCTTTCATAATGTTAAATGTTTTGGACTTCATACCCCATATTCATTGACTGAATATGTTTAACAAAGTGTTGAATCTTCTCTCATGTATTGACGAGTACCCAATACTGCCTATAAGTATGTCTACGCTCTGAATGAACTCTCAAATCATCTATAAATGATTTACCCATATGTATAAATGGTAAAAGTATATCCTATTTTAGTGACAGACCTACATGTACATATTACCTCGACACCGGTGCCCCTGCACATTGACTCTGTACCGGTACCCCCTGTATATAGCCCCGCTATTGTTATTTACTGCTGCTCTTTAGTTATTCTTATCTCTTAAAAAAAATAAATGTATTAGGTATTTTCTTAAAACGTGCATTGTTGGTTAAAACCTCTCTAGGGTATGTGTGACGGTAGCGTCTCACCTCGTCAACAACCAGTGAAACTGCAGGGCGCCAAATTCAAAACAGAAATCCCATAATTAAAATTCCTCAAACATACATGTATTTTACACCATTTTAAAGATACACTTGTTGCAAATCCAGCCACAGCGTCTGATTTCAAATAGGCTTTACGACGAAAGCAAACCAAACGATTATGTTAGGTCAGAGCCAAGTCACAGAAAAACAGCCATTTTTCCAGCCAAAGAGAGGAGTCACAAAAAGCAGAAATATAGATAAAATTAATCACTAACCTTTGATGATCTTCATAAGATGACACTCATAGGACTTCATGTTACACAATACATGTATGTTTTGTTCGGTAAACGTCATATTTATATCCAAAAATCTCAGTTTACATTGGCGCGTTATGTTCAGTAGTTCCAAAACATCCGGTGATTTTGCAGAGAGCCACATCAATTTACAGAAATAGTCATCATAAATGTTGATGAAAATACAAGTGTTACACATTGAATTTTAGATCCACTTCTCCTTAACGCAACCGCTGTGTCAGATATCAAAAAAAAATTATGGAAAAAGCAAACCATGCAATAATCTGAGTACGGCGCTCAGACGACAAATCAACCCAAAGAGATATCCGCCATGTTGGAGTCAACATAAGTCAGAAATAGCATTATAAATATTCACTTACTTTTGATGATCTTCATCAGAATGCACTCCCAGGAATCCCAGTTCCACAATAAATGTTTGTTTTGTTCGATAATGTCCATAATTTATGTCCAAATTCCTCCTTGTTGTTTGCGTGTTCAGTACACAATCTAAACTCACGACGCGCGTGCAAGTCCAGCGGAAAGTACGGACGAAAAGTCCAAAAAGTTCCGTTTACAGTCCGTAGAAACATGTCAAACGATGTATAGAATCAATCTTTAGGATGTTTTTAACATAAATCTTCAATAATGTATCAACCGGAGAATTCCTTTGTCTTCAGAAATGCAATGGAACGCAGCTAACTCTCACATGAACGCGCATGGTCAGCTCGTGGCACTCTGGGAGAGACCTTACTCAATCTCCTCTCATTCACCCCCACTTCACAGTAGCAGCATCAAACAAGGTTCTAAAGACTGTTGACATCTAGTGGAAGCCTTAGGAAGTGCAACATGACCCCATTTCCACTTTATCTTGGATAAGCAAAGAGTAGAAAACCTACAAACCTCAGATTTCCCACTTCCTGGTTGGATTTTTTCTCAGGTTTTTGCCTGCTATGAGTTCTGTTATACTCATAGACATCATTCAAACAGTTTTATAAACTTCAGAGTGTTTTCTATCCAAATCTACGAATAATATGCATATCCTAGAATCTGGGCCTGAGTAGCAGGCAGTTTACTCTGGGCACGCTTTTCATCCGGACGTGAAAATACTGCCCCCTACCCCAAAGAAGTTAAGGGCTTGTAAGTAAGCATTTCACTGTAAGGTCTACTACACCTGTTGTATTCGGTGCATGTGACAAATAACATTTGATACCTATAAACATTTATAAATTCAAAAAGAATACCTTATTTTAAAAAGTGACAGACCTATAACCATTTATAATTGAGTTATCAACATTTAACTGCTAAAAAAAAATATGACTTTAAAAACAAATGTGAAATACAAGATACTTTATTGCCACGCAACCAAGGTCGGTGGTATGTGTATACGTACAGCATGGGGTAGCTCCTACACGACTAATATACAGATATACCCCAGCCTCACAAACATTCAAAACTGAACCAGCAGCTGTTGTTTAACCCTGTACTTTTTCAGTTGTCTTAGAAAGCAGTCTCTGCATTCAGTATATTATTAGTCTTTTACTGTTGT
The DNA here is from genome assembly GCF_016432855.1 of Salvelinus namaycush. Classification (NCBI taxonomy): domain Eukaryota; kingdom Metazoa; phylum Chordata; class Actinopteri; order Salmoniformes; family Salmonidae; genus Salvelinus; species Salvelinus namaycush. Next base: position 6,550,723 of record NC_052318.1, on the reverse strand, counting down.
CATTGTAGGGGTGGACACGTTGTTTGCAGAGTGCACAACCAAGGCTACACTTGTGAGAAACAAGTTTCGGTTTATTTCATTCCATTTACGAGTTGTCAATTTATTCATTGTGTTTTGTTTGTAGCGCTCCTGTCAATGTTGAGTAACGATGCACACCTGATTAGAAGTATAGAAGTAGTCCTAGGCTACATGGCCTGCGCGCAAATGTAGGCTTATAAAATGTGCCCATTTGGGGATCTCATAGTATTTCTGATTGTCGTAACTAAATGAGCTGTGGAGCTTCTCAAAGTAATTTTCTCTTCACCTCAAACAGCAAGTAAACAAAGTATTTTTTTAATATCCATTGATAATGACAATAGTTCCTCAATGTAGCCTATTTAAAAAATATATTTCCATCTCTCTCCCTTTCCATAACCACTGAGTGAAAGGGGGAAAAATGGTCATGCTTTGATGCTGTGAAAACGTCATAAAATAGGCCTACCTGATAACTTCGTATCCCTTGCGCAAATACCCTGCAGCTGTGTCTGTCTGGAGCTCACTGGCTCAGGAAACTCAGGAGGGTGCAGAATATTTGATTAAACTTTGCAAGTTTGGTAGCACCAGCTTCAGGCTGGACCAAGTTGTTGGTTGATACAATGTTTCAAGTTGCAGACAGGTTATGTGTAGCCAATGTGATTTCTTTTTAATAGGATATTTTCTACCTGCAGGCTGCTATGTTTTTATTTGTAGGCTTTAAGTAGGCTATTTTTACCTAGTTGGCAATGGAAATAGTGGTTCATTTTAGATTTGTATAATTTCCATTGAGATATACATTTGTATTAATCACATGACATTGATTGAGATATTACTTTATTATAAAATTAATTTAACTGTTCCACGAAAATGTACATATGAACATAACTGGCACGCAGATCGGAACACCCCTGGTGTAGCCTATTACCGGTAACTTCGGGAGCGTAATGGCAGAATCTGCAAAGGCCAGCAGCAGTGGAAGGTGGTTCGGGAAAAGGATTTTTGTCTTCTGATAAAGCTATCTTGATCTCTGGCTCTCTCGAATCATTTGTGTGTCTTAAATGATTTCAATCACAGTGTGCTTAAAGCAAGCTCAGTAGCCTACATATAGTTGATTTTATTAAAACACATAGGGTGTGTCTATATACGGAAAAATACACGTAAAAATTTTTCTGGTCGATTGGTCGAAAGAACAGATTACTTTTTTGTTGTTGTCAGGGACAGCCTAAAACAAATTAAGTTAGTTGAGCATGACATAAAATAAGAAATGTAATTATTGTTTTAACTTTTTAACTAGGCAAGTCAGTTAAGTAGCATTGTTTTTAAATGTGTGTATGTTTTTCTCCTCTGACAAAACAAATGATGATTCAAAGGGGGTGTGGCAGATTTCTAAACTCTTCTGTGGTAGAATACACGAGTAACCTTGATGAAAGGTGGCTATCGAGGAGGGGATGACACTCTTCCATTTGTCTACTAACGAAATGACACACCCCTCGACCACTCATCAGTTTCCGGGTCATGGAGGAGAGAGGACGATCTTTTCCCCAAACGAGAATCTCCCTATTTAAAAAAATATATTTAAAAATCGAACCTTTATTTAACTAGGCAAGTCAGTTAAGAACAAATTCTTATTTACAATGACGGCCTACCCTGGCCAAACCCGGATGACGCTAGTCCAATTGTGCGCCACCCTATGGCACTCCTAATCACAGCCGGATGTGATGCAGCCTGAATTCGAACTAGACTTCCCTTCCAACTCTCCCAAACAGAGACAGAGACCAGGCTTCCCTCCCATGTATTTAAATATAGGCTACATGCTATATTAAGATTCATATCTAAGAGCCCCCCAAACCATGTACCATGAACAATTCGACTGTTGTAGTTTTTGGTTTCTTCATCAAATATTTGGCAGCCATCAAATAAATATTTTTTGTTTTCAAATAACTTCCTTATATTCAAATACTATTTGGTTTTCTGAAAGGTATTAAAAATACTTTCAAATATTTGTTTTTCATTATGAGACCAGTATTTGAATATCAAAGAAAATAGTTGTTTTTTGTAGCTGAAACTTTACACTGGGTATACAAAACATAAAGAACAACTGCTCTTTCCATGACAGACTGACCAGGTGAATGCTATAGTCTCTTATTGATGGCACTTGTTCAATCCACTTCAACGCAGTGTAGTAGATGAAGGGGAGGAGACAATTTAAAGAAGGATTTTTAAGCCTTGAGACATAGATTGTGTATGTGCCATTCAGAAGGTGAATGGGTAAAACGAAATATTAAAGTGTCTTTGAACAGGGTATGGTAGTAGGTGCCAGGTGCACCGGTTTGTGTCAAGAACTACAACGCTGCCGGGCTTTTCATACTCTAAAGTTTCCTGTATGTATCAAGAATGGTCCACCACCCAAAGAACATCCAGCCAACTTAACTTTGGGAAGCATTGGAGTCAACATGGGCCAGCATCCCTGTGGAACGCTTTTGACACCTTGTAGAGTCCATGCCCCGATGGAATTGAGGCTGTTATGAGGGAAAAAGGGGGTGTGCAACTCAATATTAGGAAGGTGTTCCTAACGTTTGGTATAATCAGTGTGTGTGTGTTTATGTAAACTCAGCAAAAAAAGAAATGTCCTCTCACTGTCAACTGCATTTATTTTCAGCAAACTTAACAGGTGTAAATATTTGTATGAACATAACAAGATTCAACAACAGACATAAACTGAAAAAGTTCCACAGACATGTGACTAACATAAACGGAATAATGTGTCCCTGAACAAAGGGGGGGGTCAAAATCAAAAGTAACAGTCAGTATCTGGTGTGGCCACCAGCTGCATTAAGTACTGCAGTGCATCTCCTCATGGACTGCACCAGATTTGCCAGTTCTTGCTGTGAGATGTTACCCCACTCTTCCACCAAAGCACCTGCAAGTTCCCGGACATTTCTGGGGGAATGGCAGTAGCCCTCACCCTCCGATCCAACAGGTCCCAGATGTGCTCAATGGGATTGAGATCCGGTCTCTTCGCTGGCCATGGCAGAACACTGACATTCCTGTCTTGCAGGAAATCACGCACAGAACGAGCAGTATGGCTGGTGGCACTGTCATGCTGGAGGGCCATGTCAGGATGAGCCTGCAGGAAGGGTACAACATGAGGGAGGAGGATGTCTTCCCTGTAACGCACAGCGTTGAGATTGCCTGCAATGACAACAAGCTCAGTTTGATGATGCTGTGACACACTGCCCCAGACCATGACGGACCGTCCACCTCCAAATCGATACAGCTCCAGAGTACAGGCCTCGGTGTAACGCTCATTCCTTCGACGATAATTGCAAATCCGACCATCACCCCTGGTGAGACAAAACCGCAACTCGTCAGTGAAGAGCACTTTTTGCCAGTCCTGTCTGGTCCAGCGACGGTGGGTTTGTGCCCATAGGCGACGATGTTGCCGGTGATGTCTGGTGAGAATCTGTCTTACAACAGGCCTACAAGCCCTCAGTCTAGCCTCTCTCAGCCTATTGCGGACAGTCTGAGCACTAATGGAGGGATTGTGTGTTCCTGGTGTAACTCGGGCAGTTGTTGTTGCCATCCTGTACCTGTCCCGCAGGTGTGATGTTCGGATGTACAATCCTGTGCAGGTGTTTTTACACGTGGTCTGCCACTGCGAGGATGATCAGCTGTCCGTCCTGTCTTCCTGTAGCGCTGTCTTATGCGTCTCACAGTACGGACATTGCAAGGGGGGGAGCATTAGGGGGCAGCATTTTCACTTTTGGATGAATTTCGTGCCCATAGTGAACTGCCTCCTACCCTGTCCCACATGCTAATATATGCATATTATTATTACTATTGGATAGAAAACACTCTGAAGGTTCTAAAACTGTTTGAATGATGTATGTGAGTATAACAGAACTCATATGGCAGGCAAAAACCTGAGAAAAAATCCAAACAGGAAGTGAAAATTCTGAGAGTGGTCGTTGTTAAAGTCATCGCCTATTCAATTCCCTGTAATATATGGATCTGTTTGCACTTCATACGCCTTCCACTAGATGTCAACAGTCAGTAGAACGTGGAATGAAGCTTATGCTGTGTTGTGGGGCCGGATGGGAGGGGAATGAGTCAGTGGTCTGGCAGATTGCCAGTTCCTGGTCATGCGCTTTCCTCATTATATCGTCTTGCGTTCCATTACTTATAGAGACTGAAGGAATGCTCCGGTTGGAACCTTATTGGATATAAATGATAACAACATCCCGAAGATTGATTCTCTACTAAGTTTGACCAGTTTATTCGACCTGGAATATAACTTTAAGTTTTCGTCCAAGTTCGCCTGGACCGGCGCCAGCGTTTGGACATGTGAACTAAACATGCTAGCAAAATTAGCTAATTGGACACTAGTAATGGACATTATTGAACAAAACAACAATTTATTGTGGAACTAGGATTCCTGGCACTGCATTCTGATGAAAGATCATCAAAGGTAAGGGAATATTTATGATGTAATTTCGTATTTCTGTTGACTCCAACATGGCGGAGAAATGTTGTGTATTTCTGAGCGCCGTCTCAGATTATTGCATGGTATGCTTTTTCCTAAAGTTTAAAAAAAATCTGACAGCGGTTGCATTAAGAACCAGTGTATCTTTAATTATATGTAAAACATGTATCTTTCATCAAAGTTTATGATGAGTATTTCTGTTATTTGACGTGGCTCTCTGTAATTGCTCCGGATATTTTGGAGGCATTTCTGAACATGGCGCCAATGTAAACCGAGATTTGTGGATATAAATATGCACATTATCGAACAAAACATAAATGTATCGTGTAACATGATGTCATATGAGTGTCATCTGATGAAGATGTTCAAAGGTTAGTGATTAATTTTATCTCTATTTCTGGATTTTGTTACTACCATCTTTTGCTGGGAAAATGGCTGTGTTTTTCTGTGGCTATGTACTGAGCTAACATAATTGTTTGGTGTGCTTTCCCTGTAAATCCTTTTTGAAATCATGTTGGCTGGATTCACAACATGTGTAGCTTTAATTTGGTGTCTTTCATGTGTGATTTCATGAAAGATTGATTTTTATAGTAATATATTTGAATTTGGTGCGCTACATTTTTTCTGGATTTTGGCCAAGTGGGACGTTAGTGTCCCACATATCCTAGAGAAGTTGTCAACCGTTCCACAAGTGCATGTTCATTAATTGTTTATGGTTCATTGAACAAGCATGGGAAACAGTGTTTAAACCCTTTACAATGAAGATCTGTGAAGTTATTTGGAGTTTTACGAATTATCTTTGAAAGACAGGGTCCTGAAAAAGTGACATTTCTTTTTTTGCTGAGATAAAAAAATATATATATATACTGTATATATTTAGAAGTTGGTATTTTCAAATGAACTACAAAATACAACTACACTGAACAAAAATATGAAACTCAACATGCAACAATTTCAAAGATTTTACTGAGTTATTGTTCATGTAAGAAAAATCTGTAAATTTGAATAAATTCATTAGGCCCTAATCTATGGATTTCACAGGACTGGGAATACAGATATGCATCTGTTGGTCACAGATACCTTTAACAAAAAGGTAGGGGCGTGGATCAGAAAACCAGTCAGTATCTGGTGGACCCCCATTTGCCTCATGCAGCGCTACACATCTCCTTTGCATAGTTGATCAGGCTGTTGCTTGTGGAATGTTCTCCCGCTCCTCATGGGCTGTGAGCGAAGTTCCTGGATATTGGCTGGAACTGGAACATGCTGATGTACACGTCGATCCAGAGCATCCCAAACGTGCTCAATGGGTGACATCTCTGGTGAGTATGCAGAACTGGGACATTTTCAGCTTAAAGTAATTGTGTACAGATCCTTGCGACACGGCGACGTGTATTATCATGCCGAAACATGAGGTGATGGCGGTGGATGAATGGCATGACAACGGGCCTCAGGATCTCGTCACGATATCTCTGTGCATTCAAATTACCATCGATAAAACGCAAATTGTGTTTGTTGTCCGTAGCTTATGCCTCACCATACCATAACCCCACCGCCACCATGGGGCACTGTTCACAACGTTGACATCAGAAAACCACTCGCCCACACGACGCCATACATGCTGTCTGCCATCTGCCCGGTATAGTTGAAACTGGAATTCGTTCGTGAAGAGCACACGTCTCCAGCGCGCCAGTGGCCATCGAAGGTGAGCATTTGCCCTCTGAAGCCAGTTACAACACCAAACTGCAGTCAGGTCAAGACCCTGGTGAGGACGACAAGCACGCAGATGAGCTTCCCAAAGACGGTTTCTGACAGTGGCAAGGCGTTATTGTCCCCAGCACAAGGTGCACCTGTGTAATGATCTTGATATGCCACACCTGTCAGGTTGATGGATTATCTTGGCAAAGGAGAACCACTCACTAACAGGAATGTAAACAAATTTGTCCACAAAATTTGAGAGAAATACGTTTTTTGTGCGTATGGAACATTTCTGTTTTTTTAATTTCAGCTCATGAAACCAACACTGTCCATGTTGCGTTTATATTTTTGTTTAGTGTATTTTTTGCCCAGGTGTGCAGCAGTATGACTGACAGAGACAGCAAGATGAGATCTCCACAGCAAAGCTGTTCCAAGATTTTAAGGAAAATCTCAGTCCACTGAATAATGAATGACAGCGGTGTATAAAAACAGATGGCCTGAACGGCAAGTGAACCGGCGATGTGCTTACATTTCAAGCAGACTAGGAAACACACGCACACAGAACGGCCCGCTATGTTAAAAAATATTCCGCTGGGGATGAGACAAAAGAAGACGAGCTGTGGGTCTGAATGAAAGGTACAGGCAAACAGACAGAGCCCAGGCTTCTCTTCCAACTCTCTCAAACAGAGACAGAGACCAGGCTTCTCCTCCAACTGTCTGCATCCTGGGCCTCTTTGTTGTGCAGGCCCGCCGCAGCAGCGTTACTCCTGCACTACTGAGGATGAGCCTGCTTACCTACACATGCAGCCTGCTGAAAATCCAAAGCACTGCACATGAAACAGTCTTTCACTCTCCCTCCTACTACACTAGAAGAAAAACACCACATCCTGCTTCTGAGGAACACTGGTTCTAGGTGTCAGTTTTCAGATGGAGATAGTGGTGATGAAGGGGGCACAGGGGACAACAGCAGCGAGGGAGGTGGGGCAGGGGGCTCACTGATGCATATTAGAAGTAGGAGGCCCTGGTCTGACGAGGACGTTTGCAGGGAGAAGAGGCCCTGGTCTGACGAGGACGTTTGCAGGGAGAAGAGGCCCTGGTCTGACGAGGACGTTTGCAGGGAGAAGAGGCCCTGGTCTGACGAGGACGTTTGCAGGGAGAAGAGGCCCTGGTCTGACGAGGACGTTTGCAGGGAGAAGAGGCCCTGGAGGACACAGCTGGCAGCCGGGCTGATGTAGGAGCTACTCCTGAAGCTACTCACACAGAAGACATGTTACATTTAAGTCATTTAGCAGACACTCTTATCCAGAGCGACTTACAGTATTGAGTGCATATATTTTCATACTGGTCCCGCGTAGGAATTAAACTCACAACCCTGGCATTGCCAGCATCATGCTCTACCAACTAAGACACACGGGACCAGAAGAGAGAAGAAATCTATACCAGTGGTGCTGATTACTCTGCAGTGTGCTGGGAGGATATAGAATACCGTACTGCTGGAAGTCATGCCTACTAGGAAGAGCATTTACTGAGAACATGGATTTGCAGGTTGTCTGAATGACTAGCTGAAGTTCTGCTCATTACTGTAATCTAAAGGCAGAATTAGCATTTCCCCAGACGTGTGACTCAGACATTCAAGCCGTAATAAGCCGTGGTTCATAGTAAAGCTGTAAGCCTAGACAGTGAGGCCAGCTAAGGGCAAGCTAAAGAACTTATGCTACCATATCTTCTAATAAAAGGAAGTCAACTTGGACAAATGATTTCCTCTCAAACAAGGAGCCAAATTAACAAGGTGAGGAAGTTGTTTTATATTTGTCTTCACAAGAGTTTGAGAAGAGGGTCCAGTCTTCAGATCTTATCTGAGCGAGAGTTGTCAAAACATCCCTCTTCTTTCATGTCTTCAGGACCAGGTTTCCTCTGCTCCATTCAACAGATAATATCTTTCCACATAATAGCGCAATGTTTGACATTTTCATTCACCACAGTGTGACGCCGTCTGAGCTCTTCAAAACAATGCCATTGATTCAGCCATGACATCGATCTCACTGCATTGGCTGATGGGACTTGCAGTCCATTAACTGGCAGAGAACATCCAAAGACTCAAACACTTACACAGGACATGAAGACTGCCTTTAGATTGGCTATCGTTAGTCACTACAATGTAATGATATCACACTGAGAAAAAGCTTCCACTGAACTCATGCCTATACCACTTTACATTTGGAATGGGCCTTGAATCAAATTAATCATTCAAAGAAATTCATGATTTGACTCTCAATTCTTAACTTCTCTCCTGTGTAATAACTGACATAGGAACAGACCTAATAGGCTACAAGTAGATGACAAAACTCAAAACAAGCAATAGGAATACAACCAAAGCCCCTCCCATCCAGCAATAGGAATACTACCAAAGCCCCTCCCATCCAGCAAAAGGAGTACTACCAAAGCCCCTCCCATCCAGCAATAGGAGTACATCCAAAGCCCCTCCCATCCAGCAATAGGAGTACTACCAAAGCACCTCCCATCCAGCAATAGGAGTACTACCAAAGCCCCTCCCATCCAGCAATAGGAGTACTACCAAAGCCCCTCCCATCCAGCAATAGGAATACTACCAAAGCCCCTCCCATCCAGCAATAGGAATACTACCAAAGCCCCTCCCATCCAGCAAAAGGAGTATTACCAAAGCCCCTCCCATCCAGCAATAGGAGTACTACCAAATCCCCTCCCATCCAGCAATAGGAATACTACCAAAGCCCCTCCCATCCAGCAATAGGAATACTACCAAAGCCCTTCCCATCCAGCAATAGGAATACTACCAAAGCCCCTCCCATTCAGCAATAGGAGTACTACCAAAGCCCCTCCCATCCAGCAATAGGAGTACTACCAAAACCCCTCCCATCCAGCAATAGGAGTACTACCAAAGCCCCTCCCATCCAGCAATAGGAGTACTACCAAAGCCCCTCCCATCCAGCAATAGGAGTACTACCAAAGCCCCTCCCATCCAGCAATAGGAATACTACCAAAGCCCCTCCCATCCAGCAATAGGAGTACTACCAAAGCCCCTCTCATCCAGCAATAGGAATACTACCAAAGCCCCTCCCATCCAGCAATAGGAGTACTACCAAAGCCCCTCCCATCCAGCAATAGGAGTACTACCAAAGCCCCTCCCATCCAGCAATAGGAATACTACCAAAGCCCCTCCCATCCAGCAATAGGAGTACTACCAAAGCCCCTCCCATCCAGCAATAGGAGTACTACCAAAGCCCCTCCCATCCAGCAATAGGAATACTACCAAAGCCCCTCCCATCCAGCAATAGGAGTACTACCAAAGCCCCTCCCATCCAGCAATAGGAATACTACCAAAGCCCCTCCCATCCAGCAAAAGGAGTACTACCAAAGCCCCTCCCATCCAGCAATAGGAGTACATCCAAAGCCCCTCCCATCCAGCAATAGGAGTACTACCAAATCCCCTCCCATCCAGCAATAGGAGTACTACCAAAGCCCCTCCCATCCAGCAATAGGAGTACTACCAAAGCCCCTCCCATCCAGCAATAGGAATACTACCAAAGCCCCTCTCATCCAGCAATAGGAGTACTACCAAAGCCCCTCCCATCCAGCAATAGGAGTACTACCAAAGCCCCTCCCATCCAGCAATAGGAGTACTACCAAAGCCCCTCCCATCCAGCAATAGGAGTACTACCAAAGCCCCTCCCATCCAGCAAGGCTCATTAACAGCTTCTACCCCCAAGCCATAAAACTGATAAACAATTAATCAAATGGCCACCGGACTATTTACATTGACACCCCCTCCCCTCCATTTGTTTTGTACACTGCTGCTACTCGCTGTTATTATCTATGCATAGTCACTTCACCCCTACCTACATGTACAAATTACATCAACTAACCTGTACCCCCGCACACTGACTCGGTACCAGTGCCCCCTGTATATAGGGGCTTGTAAGTAAGCATTTCACAGTAAGGTCTACACTTGTTGTATTCGGCGTATGTGACAAATAAAGTTTGATTTGACTAGATGACCAATCTCAAAGCCCCTCCCATTCAGCTATGATCTTGAGTCTCAGACAGCTAGTATTGATCAGCCACAGAACAATCCATGATGACCATGGGTTCTCCTCCTCACTTATGGGAGGGACAATATACCCAAACATACATCTAGCCTAAATGCATATTCTGCTAGACGTGAAAAAACACCAGTCCTCAACAAAAATACCATTCAACTGGCTAACCCACTGAAGCAATGTCCCTCCCTGTGCTGCAATCACACCACAAACAACTGATGGCAGTGACACAATCCACAAGGTGTGGCGGTAGATAGTCTGTTCTCTAAAAGCTCAGGGTCTGCAGGGAGCTCTCTGGGACCAGGGTGGCAGGAGAAGGCCTTCTCGCCAGCTGTATCAATAACAGGCCCTATTCAGCTGAAATCAGGCATGCCTAACAGGTGGCACCAGCTCAGGCAGCATCCGTTACTGCAACCTGACTGCAGGCTCCATGAAACAGGCACTCGGCTGGAACCTTTTTCTGACATTACTTGCAAATCTGGAAAACTATTAGACTAAGGAATTATGTGTCACACACAGAGTCTTTCACTCATTATCATAACGGTCTTTAAATAAATGGTTGCAATAAGCAATTTGCACTTTTCCAATACTGATGCATGAATAACAAAATGTTGCCAGGGTATGGAAACGTCAAAACCCTCTAGCTATCCATTTAAATAATGTATGTTACGCACATGATGCAGTGAACAATTCCATACACAACACATACAGATCCTTTGCGATACACTAACTTAGCTAGCTAAGAGATATTGTGTCATGCTGCATTAGTCGTGGGTCAGGTCCACTTTCAGTCGTTTAATGAGAGGCACGAGCCTTGTATGACCAATATTCGGCAGACAGCTTTATGGCGCTGCTGCAACGTCTTCCGTCTAACGGTAACCAGGAACGCTACAGCCTAATGCACAGACAAATGCTAGTTGATGGCTTAGATAGCTAACTAACGTTACATTGTGGTCGTGTAAAAACGTTTCAACCAGAAAACAATACAATGGTCATGAAGTTCAACTTCTATAGTGAGTATTGTAATGAACATAATGAAACGAAAAAGTGCAAATGACAGGTTTGATGAAGGTCTTGACAGACATTGTGGCTAGCTTAGTGGTGTTAGCTAACGTTAGCTAGCTAGTGAGCTAACAATGATAAATTAAAGTTAGCCCGTTTTGTAGCTAGCTAACGTTAGCTGTGAGTTAACGAGGGCGTCCCATTGTTATTGAACGATACGATGTCATTATTTGGTAAGACATAATCTAGCTAGTTTATAGTTAAGGTTAATACATTCCTCCAAAATATTTCTAACATGGAATAAATGGGTGTTACTTTCCATATTGGAGTCTGTATGTTTATAATGGACAGTAGGATATCAAAAAGATCACAGAGGAATATATATCGTTACATTTTGTACACAAGGCTGATATACAGTAACGTTAGCCATACTGAGCTATCAGCTGAGAAAACGGCGTGACGTCACGAGACCAGTGTTTCCCTGGTCGGTTGTCAAATGTAAACTAGCCAGCTAACGGGCCTTGCAACAAAATGACAAGCAGACGACAACAGCAAGAATACTCACGCTTTATCCACCATTTCCCTGACTTTCCACATATTTAGCATGTAAACGCTCTATCAGTGGCTCGCCGCCTCAATAATGCGTCGTCCAGTCCGTTTCCAACCACAGATGGACTTGTGTCACCGACAACAGAATTCCGAGTCCCTTCCACTAGCCAGCTCTGTGGGCAAGTTACTACGGGAGACGTCCTCTATACGTCAGTGTAGCTCACCCAGGTTGTGTTTGGGGAAAAAATCATTTTGGCCTAAAAGTTAAAGAAAAGCAACCTGCTTCATTATGCCTGTACCCAGAACCAATCTGCATATGAACATAGGAGAAGTATCTTTATGTTCCTACTTGCTAGACCTCTGCCAGCCCAATCACTCTTTAGTAAAATACACAAGTATGAGATTTGATGTTGTAACTGAATTGAATAGTTACAACTTTTCGCTGTTTGGCCGCATAGCTGGCTCTGCTTCTTTTTGTATGCAGATGTTAATTGTTATATTTGACAGTTTTGTGTAGATTTTGTCCCTTGTGGTAATGCAACAAAGTAACATCTACCTGGAAACGTGCAGTGTTTTCCTTTTTATGTTCCACTTTCTTTCTGTTAGGCCACACCCCACAAACTGTTCAGGCAAACAATTGACACCTTTCTCTTGTTGAAATTGAATTTATGGAACTGCACCTTATTTCAAAGTCTTGAGAGGACTCTTTCTTTCATGATCAGAATGATTGTATATTTGTAAGTGGAAAAATAGCTCAAAGAAACTAGTAAGGGATGGGTGACACGTAACACAGCGGGTGTATCTGTACGTACACAAGGAGAGGGTGACCTGTGTCCTTTTATTTAAACAGGTTGGTCTTTACGGCTTCATTGATGGTTTTCAGGTAACATATTTTAGATTATTTAAAGTCAATGACAAATCTCAAGGATTCCATGCTGGTTTGGTTTGAAAGAGGCTAATGATTGCAGGTGGGGGCATTTAAAGGGGTAGCGTATTTTAGGTGGACATGATCTGGTTGGTTACATTGAGGGGGTTATATTAATCCCACCCGTGTAGGCGTGCTTTGCATTGGCTGAAAGTTGATTGCATTCGATTTGGAACCGGGCTGCCTCCCGAGCGTGAGTTCAAAGCCCACAGCGAAGCCGGCGCAAAAGGGACGTCATTAAGCACACGTAGTAATTACTAGGATTCTGTGGTTTCCCTTGCAAAAGGGATTGCTTTTGTAACATTTATTTTATGGCAAGAGATGTATGTTTCTGGATGATGCACCATGCTGCCTTGTTGACAAAATTAGGTCGACGCATAAGGACGTGTCTCAACGTTCGGAGGGGGCAGTGTAGCGATCTTTACTACATGAGCCACGTTACAATTCCTACTAAGTGGGGTAAACCCTATTGGTGCGATGCATAGGGTGTTTGGCTTTCATGCCAGTGAACCCAGCTTTGCTTCCCTGTGCCACCATTCGCTACATCATTATTATATAAAATGACTATATTGACTAATCTATAGGGCCTCAACCTCCTTGGATCTTGAAGGCTCATGTATCTCCATGTCAGTGGCAAATTATTCAAGAAGAGACATCATTGTGGAGGACAAGTGAAAAGGTAATGGGATTTTGTGGTGCAGGCAGCCATCTACATGAGTACACATTCAGCTTGAAGAGTGCTGTCCTCAACAACGGTGGTGACGTCCAACAACAACGTCATTGCTCTTACTCCAAATCCAGTCTGGCAGAGGAGTGAGGCCTGATCTGATGCACATACCTAAGCACAGTTCGCACGTTGTCATCCTGAATCCATCGTGCCTGTCTCCATGACGGACAGGAGACAGCTGTGCAGGACGTCCCGGTGTCAGCTCCGATCCTCAGGCCATTTCTCAGGATACCGTCTGCTCCTGACTCTGAGGGAGAACGTTTACATGATCAGGAGACCCAGTTCATCCGCAAGAGGACCTCTGCTCCTTGTAAGCATAGACAGGAAATAAGTGAGAGGGAAAAATGACAACGTTCTGAATACAGATGAAAAAAAGTAACGATTTTAATTCAAACAAAGCATGACATGAGACAGCACTCACTGTCCCTATCTGTACTGTGCCCTTTGAGAGCTCACAACTCATCAAAACTGAACGGCCAATGAAGAAGCAGCCCACAGACTGTCAGGCCTGCAGAAGAAATAAGAACATTCCAAAACAATTTCATCATTTTGACACGGGAGGAGTGGCAGAGATTGAGAGGGCCTTCTTTACGAACTTGTTTCTGGCCTCTTAATAAAGTATTCAGGAGTGTTGAGGTCACAGGGACAGGCTATAAGTAGTAAACAATGTATTTTAGATGCACTACATCAGTGGGCTGCCAAGAGGAGTGCTGAGTTCTGTCAACGCCATCAGGCATGAATCGACCACTCCACTCTCCTGACTGTCACGCCCCCGCCTTCCTTCACTATACCTCAGGTTTCACCATTTCTCCTCAGGATCTCATATTGCTGGTTTGGATGGATTTTATACAAGGAAGTGGAATGTTGAACATATTAATAAATGTATATTAAATTGTATCCTCTTTCATTCACATACTGTACCAGTCAAAAGTTTGGACACACCTACTCATTCCAGGGTTTTTCTTTATTTGTACTATTTACTACATTGTAGAATAATAGTGAAGACATCAAAACTATGAAATAACACATATGGAATCATGTAGGACCCAAAAAAGTGTTAAACAAATCAAAATATATTTGAGATTCTTCAAAGTAGCCACCCTTTGCCTTGATGACAGCTATGCACATGTAACGGATGTGAAATGGCTAGCTAGTTAGCGGGTACGCGCTAGTAGCGTTTCAATCAGTTACGTCACTTGCTCTGAAACCTAGAAGTAGTGTTGCGCCTTGCTCTGCAAGGGCCGTGGCCTTTGTGGAGCGATGGGTAACGATGCTTCGTGGGTGTCAGTTGTTGATGTGTGCAGAGGGTCCCTGGTTCGCGTCTGTGTCGGGGCGAGGGGACGGTTTAAAGTTATACTGTTACATTGATGCTGTTGACCCGGATCACTGGTTGCTGCGGAAAAGGAGGAGGTTGAAAGGGGGGTGAGTGTAACGGATGTGAAATGGCTAGCTAGTTAGCGGGTACGCGCTAGTAGCGTTTCAATCAGTTACGTCACTTGCTCTGAAACCTAGAAGTAGTGTTGCGCCTTGCTCTGCAAGGGCCGTGGCCTTTGTGGAGCGATGGGTAACGATGCTTCGTGGGTGTCAGTTGTTGATGTGTGCAGAGGGTCCCTGGTTCGCGCCCGTGTCGGGGCGAGGGGACGGTTTAAAGTTATACTGTTACACACACTCTTGGCATTCTCTCAATCAGCTTCATGAGGTAGTCACCTGGAATACATTTCAATTAACAAGTGTGCCTTGTTAAAAGTACATTTGTGGAATTTCTTTCCTTCTTAATGCGTTTGAGCCAATCAGTTGTGTTGTGACAAGGTAGGGGTGTTATACAGAAGATAGCCCTATTTGGTAAAAGACCAAGTCCATTTTATGGCAAGAACAGCTCAAATAAGCAAAGAGAAACAACAGTCCATCATTACTGTAAGACAGGGCTGCCCAACCCTCTTCCTGGAGATCTACCATCCTGTGGGTTTCCAGTCCAACCCTAATTTAACACACCTGATTATACTAATTAGCTTAACTAGCTGAGTCAGATATGCTAAATTAGGGTTGGACTGAAAACCTACAGGACAGTAGATCTGCAGGAAGAGGGTTGGGCAGCCCTGCTATAGGACATGAAGGTCAGTCAATGTGTAAAATTTCAAGAACTTTGAAAGTTACTTCAAGTGCAGTCACAAAAACCAAGCTCTATGATGAAACTGGCTTTCATGAGGACCGCCACAGGAAAGGAAGACCCAGAGTTACCTCTGCTGCAGAGGATAAGTTCATTAGGGTAACTGCACCTCAGATTGCAGCCCAAATAAATGCTTCAGAGAGTTCAAGTTACAGACACATCTCAACATCAACTGTTCAGAGGGGACTGCGTGAATCAGGCCTTCATGGTCAAATTGCTGCAAAGAATACCATTACTAAAGGACACCAATAAGAAGAGACTTGCTTGGGCCAAGAAACACGATCAATGTATATCACCGGTGGAAATCTGTCCTTTGGTCTGATGAGTCCACCACCATGTCTATGTGAGACGCAGAGTAGGTGAACGGATAATGTGTGGTTCCCGTCATGAAGCATGGTGGAGAAGTGTGGGGGTGCTTTGCTGGTGACACTGTCAGTGATTGATTTAGAATTCAAGGAATACTTAACCAGCATGGCTACCACAGCATTCTGCAGCGATATGCCATCCCATCTGGTTTGAGCTTAGTGGGACTATCATTTGTTTTTCAACAGGACAATGACCCAAAACACCTCCAGGCTGTGTAAGGGCTATTTGGTCAATAAGGAGAGTGATGGAGTGCTGCATCAGATGACCTGGCCTCCACAATCACCCAACCTCAACACAACTGAGATGGTTTGGGATGAGTTGGACCGCAGATTGCAGGAAAAGCAGCCAACAAGTGCTCAGCATATATGGGAACTCCTTCAAGACTGTTGGAAAAGCATTCCAGATGAAGCTGGTTGAAAGAATGCCAAGAGAGTAGCCCTATTTGGTAATCAAGACAAAGGGTGGCTAGAATCTAAAATATATTTTTATTTGTTTAACAATTTTTTGGGGTACTTTATGATTCCATATGTGTTATTTCATAGTTTTGATGTCTTCACTATTATGTATGTAGAAAGTAGTGAGAATATAGAAACCCTTGAATGAGTAGGTGTGTCCAAACTTTTGACTGGTGCTGTACCTGCACTGTAACTGCAAGCTGTTGGCTAGAGTACATGTCCCAATACCAGAATAATGCACATTCGCTATACCTACGGAAAAAAATTTGGGGGGACAAAACCATCAGTACGCCTAGAGTTGAAAATGGGATGGAAACCCATTTAACTTGTATTTTTTTATCGGGTACATGGGAATTTAACCTAAAAATTATTTTTTTATGTGCGCTACGTATTTATGCACAGACTTTTATCTGCAAGAAGTCAATTTGATGGAAACAACTCTGATGGGGAAAATGGTCCAGGGTTTCCCTTAGCTGGTAATTGCCAGGCATTTGGCCAATTTAAAAACATATTAACGCCGATTTTACATAAAATTATTGCAGGCCAAATTGTCCAGGAGAAGCTGTTTATTATAGCCTACACCCCAAATTTGCCATTCAGCATCCTTCTCTCAAGCCTTGCAAGCAACAGAGGAGCCTTGGCCTATTGCTAAAATGGAGGTAAACAAAAGTTAGAGGGAGAAAGTGTATGCCTATAATGAACAGCCTACAGGGGGAATTGAATATATGTTTAATTATTGTAATGGACTAAGATGAGAAGAATACAGGCTACTGTGCAACTCCCTATTCAGGCAGGATGCAATTTTGGAACTTACATTTATAATTTGTTTTATCATTATTGTATATCATTGTTAATATTGTAAGCCTATTTAATAATATGCTAAACCTGTTTTGTTTAATTCTGAGACATTTTCACATTTGCTCAATTAAATTTGATCTGTCTTAATTGTGTGCTCCATTTTTAAATCAAGATCGGTTATAAGTAGGTCTGTTGTAAAATAAATAACATTAGCCTATTTCTGTAATTTGTTGGGTACGGTAGGCACTTGCCTTTGTTGGTAATTGCTGCAATATATCCTGTTCAAAACATTTGTGAAGGTTTAAACCAGTTCACAAGTATTTTGTTTCATTCTGTTGAGCCTTTTTCTTTGTCCAAATTAAGTTCCAACTAATGCTGTGTTTGCCGCAATATACACTGAACAAAAATATAAACGCAACATGTAAAGTGTTGGTTTCATAAACTGAAATAAAAGATCCCCAAAATGTTCCATATGGACAAACATTTCTCTAATTTAGTTAGTTTACATTCTTGTTAGGGAGCATTTCTCCATTGCCAAGATAATCCATCCACCTGACAGTTGTGGCATATCAAGAAGCTGATTAAACAGTATGATCATTACACAGATGCACCTTGTGCTGGGGACAAAAGTCCACTCTAAAAGGTGCAGGGTTGTCAAACAACACAATGCCACAGATGTCTCAAGTTTTGAGGGAGTGTGCAATTGGAATGCAAATGTTAATTTCTCTACCATAAGCCACCTTCAACGTTGTTCTAGAGAATTTGGGAGTACGTTCAACCAGCCTCACAACGTGCATATTGTTTTTAATGACGATTTTTAAATATTCACATGAAAATCTGTCACCAATTGGATGGAAACCTATAGACACCCTAAAGATTCTGTAAAGTGCGCTAGTCCAGTGTCACTTTGATTATGCTTGCACATCATGGTTCACAAGCACACACAAACATCTAAAGAATACACTACAGACTAGGATTGAATATTTTCTATGTATTTTACAAATGTTCCATCCAGAGAATAATCACTTTTCTCACTGGCAACCCGATATTTCGTGCCCAAACTGTAAGTATCATTCTAAAGCATTATAAAGCATATTAATATCTAGATTTGATTAGAGCTTTGATTGTCATGAAAATTCAAGTCTGATGCTACCTGAGTCTGATGATCCCTACATTAAATACATTTT
This sequence comes from Salvelinus namaycush, assembly GCF_016432855.1. Taxonomy (NCBI): domain Eukaryota; kingdom Metazoa; phylum Chordata; class Actinopteri; order Salmoniformes; family Salmonidae; genus Salvelinus; species Salvelinus namaycush. The sequence continues at coordinate 6,532,278 of NC_052318.1, read as the reverse complement.
ATAAGCCATACATTAAAGACATTTTATGATCCCTACATGAATGATATTTTATGAGCCCTACATTAAAGATATTTTATAAGCCATACATTAAATACATTTTATAAGCCATACATTAAATACATTTTATTAGCCATACATTAAAGACATTTTATGATCCCTACATGAAATACATTTTATAAGCCCTACATTAAAGACATTTTATGATCTCTACATGAAAGATATTTTATGAGCCCTACATTAAATACATTTTATGAGCCAAAAATTTTACACATTTTATGATCCCTACATTAAAGATATTTTATGAGCCCTACATTAAATACATTTTATTAGCCATACATTAAAGACATTTTATGATCCCTACATTAAAGATATTTTGTGAGCCCTACATTTAAATACATTTTATGAGCCCTACATTTAAATACATTTTATGAGCCATGCATTAAAGATATTTTATGATTCCAACATTAAAAATATTTTATGAGCCCTACATTAAAGACATTTTATTACGCACGCCAGAAAAATATAAAAGTCCATAGATGCTACACTGCCTGACCAAAAATATGTGGACATCTGCTTGTCGAACATCTCATTCCAAAATGTATGGGCATTAATATGGAGCTGGTCTTCCCTTTGTGGCTATAACAGCCTCTGCTCTTCTGGGAAGGCTTTCTACTAGATGTTGGAACATTGCTGCAGGGACTTGCTTCCATTCAGCCACAAGAGCATTAGTGAGGTCGGGCACTGATGTTTGGCGATTAGGCCTGGCTCGCAGTCAGCGTTCCAATTCATCCCAAAGGTGTTTGACAGGGTTGAGGTCAGGGCTCTGTGCAGGCTAATCAAGTTCTTCCACGCTGATCTCGACAAACCATTTCTTTATCGACCAGATTCCTACGTCGAACTGCCAGATGGTGAAGGGTGATTTATTACTCCAGAAAACGCATTTCCGCTGCTCCAGAGTCCAATGGCGGCGAGCCTTCACCACTCCAGCCGACGCTTGGCAGTGCGCATGGTGATCTAAGGCTTGTGTGCGGCTGCTCGGCCATGGAAACCCATTTAATGAAGTTCGCGACGAACAGTTCTAGTGCCGACGTTGCTTCCAGAGGCAGTTTGGAACTCGCTAGTGAGTGTTGCAACCGAGGACAGACGTGTTTGTCTATGGAGATTGCAATGTTTGGCTATGGAGATTGCATGGCTGTGTGCTCCATTTTATACACCTGTCAGCAACGAGTGTGGCTGAAATAGCAGAATCCACTAATTTCAAGGGATGTCCACATACTTTTTTATATATAATGTATGTTAAAAAATAAGGTGACTCCCGAAGCAAGATGGAGATGTGTAAATTAGATGTGGATTCAGTCCTTATATTACTGTATCATATGCTGCAGAAAATGTAGGGACCACAATGTAAATACACCTCTGACTTTATTGTGCAGTCACATTTACTTTTTAAAAATGATTTGTGTGTGTGTGTATATATATATATATGTTTGTTTTTTTACTGACAGAAAATCAATCAATTAATCCAAACTGTGCATAGGCAATTTAATAAATGGAAATTCACCAAAAGTTGAATAACATTCAGAGATTGTCAAGCCAAGCATTCGATACTGGGTAAGCCTATAAGGCAGGAAGGGATGTGTTTTCTGTTTGTCCAGATTGACAGTCTATTTATTGTGGTGTTGAAAACACAAATCATATTGCTATGCTTTGTTTATTGGTTGTGTGGTGCATTGGCACAGAAACCTATTGGTGGAAAATTTGTTGCATATATTTTATATAACTTTAAATCAGACTTCCCCCGAGCTGACCATTGTCTGCAGACGGCTTTAATCGGACAGTAATGAAACAGGCAATGAGAGTGATTCTGTCTGTGGTGATTGGAGAACCCTCAACCTTCTGGCCCCTAGCCCTGCATCAACTGTGACACAACAGCATGCTGAAGTGGCAAAGTCCATATCCATGAATATAAACACAGGGTCGTTACAGTTATTGTTATTTGTGGTAATTAACAATATTTAGAGTTAATTCTATGAGAGGGAAGGGTGTTCAATTTATTTTACAGTACAAGGGGGAGTGTCATGTGAAAATATTTTGTTACGTTGGTGAGGGGGGTGCATTTTGTTATGACACCTTAAGTTGGACCAGACCCCCCCCCCCCCCCCCCCCCACAGTACATTTTGATCGGTACCTTATGAATTCAGAACTTCAGGTCCACAAAAGTGTGTATGAGGGTAGGAGCTACGGAGTAGGTGTACAAGCGATTCTGATTCGATAAACTACCAATACTCATTGTGCGGATTACTGATGATCACACAATTGCATTTTAATTGTATTTTCACATACTTGTATGAACAGTTGATTGGTCAATATTGACAGGACATATTTTCCAACAGTTCACCCTGATCACTACACAATCCTTCAATGTAAATTGTAATATTCTGTCTTTCCAATAGGTGGCACTGTGTCTCCAGATAAACCGTGATGGATGGAAACAGGAGAACGGATAAATCTCTTTGAGTGGGGAGTTCTTTTAACAGTCACTACTATAATCATAATATATATTTATAGCTTTTATTTTGAGCATATGTAACATTTTATGATATAATAGTAATAATAATAATTGTAATAAATAACCAATTATTGACTATAGTTTTCAGTGTAAATATTAAGGAATTTATAAAAGACAGATCATCAAGACATCGTAGAAAATGGCGTTCCACTTACAAAATGTCCCATAAAGCAAATAGATTTCCATGTAACAGGAATAAACCTTTTTTCTATTTGTTTACATATGATTTTTTCCAGGGAAAGAAACTGTGGTGAAAATGGGTTTGCATGTGGGGCAGGATCAAATGCTGTATGGTATGTGGGTGTATGACATGTATATCGCTTGGGAAAAGAACCTAAGGTCTGACTGTGGTAGTGGTAGCCAAAAATAACAACTCAAAATAAAACAGTGGAGAGAGGGAAAGATATCCCGTCCAACAGAGAGATTACAAACCTGAGAACCAAGTCATGGACATGGGTATGTAACATTAGAGCTAAATCAATGAACAAAGAACATTGTATTTCAAAAGAAAAGGAAATGGAAGAAAAACAGAACTCACCCGCATGGTTTCACAGCATTTCAACTGATTGGATCCATATGTAAAAAGAATAATGGGAAATTTGGATTGTTTTATTTGTGCTCTTTTTTTTGTTTTGCTAAACTATGAAGTGGGAGAGGAAGATGGAGAGCATCCATGACTGCAGATGACGATCAGTCATGGGAAATTCAGCTGCGTAAACAGGTCTGCTCCTTTTAAGCTCGGGGAACGTTCAGTCAAACTCCTGGGCCAGTCACCTGTCGTTGTGAGAGCTGTCTGTCTATGTGATGGAACAGCACGTGTCTACCAGGTATGATGATGCATCGTGACCTGGGCCATATTCATGGTGTCCACTGTGGTGGTTCCAATCAGGCCTAACAAAGCCTGTGTGGGCTGGAAGGACCAGAGCCCTCACCAACTTCAGTGGGCGGGCATACTGCCCAGCAGATCATTTTCTGCTATCTGGGCATGCTGCCAATGTTTCGCCCCCGCACTGGAGAAAATCAGATCTGATGCCTCCTTTATATACCGTTTGAACTGGCTTCACCACAATCACTTTAAATGTTCATTTTCCCTTCAAAATCCTTTGTCTAAACTGTTGTCGTTCTTCTGCCCCCCACAATAGAGGCAGCGTGCATTCCTAGGGGGTAAACAACAATGTGTGCACTCCACTTTCTGGCTCAGCCTGCGGTGGAGCCTGTCATTGTTCATGGAGGAGAGGGAACAAGGGAACGGTGAAAGGATACAAGACGTCCTCCATTTCTAGTGCCATAAGAAGTCCCAGTATGGCCCCACAGCACAGGGCCTTACAGAGGGAAGCTGCAGTCCTGGTATGGCCACACAGCACAGGGCCTTACAGAGGGAAGCTGCAGTCCCAGTATGGCCACACAGCACAGGGGCTTACAGAGGGAAGCTGCAGTCCCGGTATGGCCACACAGCACAGGGCCTTACAGAGGGAAGCTGCAGTCCCAGTATGGCCCCACAGCACAGGGGCTTACAGTGGGAAGCTGCAGTCCCAGTATGGCCCCACAGCACAGGGGCTTACAGAGGGAAGCTGCAGTCCCAGTATGGCCACACAGCACAGGGCCTTACAGAGGGAAGCTGCAGTCCCAGTATGGCCCCACAGCACAGGGGCTTACAGTGGGAAGCTGCAGTCCCGGTATGGCCCCACAGCACAGGGGCTTACAGAGGGAAGCTGCAGTCCCGGTATGGCCCCACAGCACAGGGGCTTACAGAGGGAAGCTGCAGTCCCAGTATGGCCACACAGCACAGGGGCTTACAGAGGGAAGCTGCAGTCCCGGTATGGCCCCACAGCACAGGGCCTTACAGAGGGAAGCTGCAGTCCCAGTATGGACCCACAGCACAGGGGCTTACAGTGGGAAGCTGCAGTCCCAGTATGGCCCCACAGCACAGGGGCTTACAGAGGGAAGCTGCAGTCCCAGTATGGCCACACAGCACAGGGCCTTACAGAGGGAAGCTGCAGTCCCAGTATGGCCCCACAGCACAGGGGCTTACAGTGGGAAGCTGCAGTCCCGGTATGGCCCCACAGCACAGGGGCTTACAGAGGGAAGCTGCAGTCCCGGTATGGCCCCACAGCACAGGGGCTTACAGAGGGAAGCTGCAGTCCCGGTATGGCCACACAGCACAGGGCCTTATAGAGGGAAGCTGCAGTCCCAGTATGGCCCCACAGCACAGGGCCTTACAGAGGGAAGCTGCAGTCCCGGTATGGCCCCACAGCACAGGGGCTTACAGAGGGAAGCTGCAGTCCCGGTATGGCCCCACAGCACAGGGCCTTATAGAGGGAAGCTGCAGTCCCAGTATGGCCCCACAGCACAGGGGCTTACAGAGGGAAGCTGCAGTCCCAGTATGGCCCCACAGCACAGGGCCTTACAGAGGGAAGCTGCAGTCCCACTCCCAGTCCCAGTCCCAGTCCCAGTCCCAGTCCCAGTCCCAGTCCCACTCCCAGTCCCAGTCCCAGTCCCAGTCCCAGTCCCAGTCCCAGTCCCAGTCCCAGTCCCAGTCCCAGTCATGCTCCAAACATGCTGCAGTTTCTTTATCATCAGCTGCTGCAGCGTTTACTGATGCTTCCATTTTTGTGTTCAGCACAAACAGGCAGAAGGAGCACATTCCAGAGCTGTTCCAAAAATAAACTGGAGAACAATAAATAAGGGCCTTATTCTTAGCACACATCTGGATAGGAACAACCGTGGAGCACTGGGACCTAACCTCATGGGAGAGCTCCTGTGCATTTAAAGACTTGTATCAGCCCTCTTATCGCGGATGAAAAAGCTCCCCCACCCCCGTTGCCACAAACACACACTGTGAAGAACAGCCAGCAAATAGGGTTGTGAGCTTGGCTTCAGTCAGCCATTTGCTTTTTGTAAACAATCCTAAACTGGCGTCATGCAGATTCATGACAGCAGTGTAGCAGCACAGGTAGAGGAGATCCGCTCTCAGGGAATAAACAGAAAGGAATGGAGAGACTTTAAAGGTCAGTAAAGAGCAGTAAAAAGCCAGCTGCAGCGTCATGTGGGAACCAGGACAACCCCTCTCATCCTGCTGTCCTGGTCACTCTCCATCCTGACACACACTGTCCTGGTCACTCTCTCCATCCTGACACACACTGTCCTGGTCACTCTCTCCATCCTGACACACACTGTCCTGGTCACTCTCTCCATCCTGACACACACTGTCCTGGTCACTCTCTCCATCCTGACACACACTGTCCTGGTTGCTCTCTCCATCCTGACACACACTGTCCTGGTCGCTCTCTCCATCCTGACACACTGTCCTGGTCGCTCTCTCCATCCTGACACACACTGTCCTGGTCGCTCTCTCCATCCTGACACACACTGTCCTGGTCGCTCTCTCCATCCTGACACACACTGTCCTGGTCACTCTCTCCATCCTGACACACACTGTTCTGGTCACTCTCTCCATCCTGACACACACTGTCCTGGTTGCTCTCTCCATCCTGACACACTGTCCTGGTTGCTCTCTCCATCCTGACACACACTGTCCTGGTCACTCTCTCCATCCTGACACACACTGTCCTGGTCACTCTCTACATCCTGACACACACTGTCCTGGTCACTCTCTCCATCCTGACACACACTGTCCTGGTCGCTCTCTCCATCCTGACACACACTGTCCTGGTCACTCTCTCCATCCTGACACACTGTCCTGGTTGCTCTCTCCATCCTGACACACACTGTCCTGGTCACTCTCTCCATCCTGACACACACTGTCCTGGTCACTCTCTACATCCTGACACACACTGTCCTAGTCACTCTCTCCATCCTGACACACACTGTCCTGGTCGCTCTCTACATCCTGACACACACTGTCCTGGTTGCGCTCTCCATCCTGACACACACTGTCCTGGTCGCTCTCTCCATCCTGACACACACTGTCCTGGTCACTCTCTCCATCCTGACACACACTGTCCTAGTCACTCTCTCCATCCTGACACACACTGTCCTGGTCGCTCTCTACATCCTGACACACACTGTCCTGGTCACTCTCTCCATCCTGACACACTGTCCTGGTCACTCTCTCCATCCTGACACACACTGTCCTGGTCACTCTCTCCATCCTGACACACACTGTCCTGGTCACTCTCTCCATCCTGACACACACTGTCCTGGTTGCTCTCTACATCCTGACACACACTGTCCTGGTTGCTCTCTCCATCCTGACACACACTGTCCTGGTCACTCTCTCCATCCTGACACACACTGTCCTGGTCACTCTCTCCATCCTGACACACACTGTCCTAGTCACTCTCTACATCCTGACACACACTGTCCTGGTCACTCTCTCCATCCTGACACACACTGTCCTGGTCGCTCTCTACATCCTGACACACACTGTCCTGGTCACTCTCTCCATCCTGACACACACTGTCCTGGTCGCTCTCTCCATCCTGACACACTGTCCTGGTCGCTCTCTCCATCCTGACACACACTGTCCTGGTCGCTCTCTCCATCCTGACACACACTGTCCTGGTCGCTCTCTCCATCCTGACACACACTGTCCTGGTCACTCTCTCCATCCTGACACACACTGTCCTGGTCACTCTCTCCATCCTGACACACAGTGTCCTGGTCGCTCTCTCCATCCTGACACACACTGTCCTGGTCACTCTCTCCATCCTGACACACACTGTCCTGGTCACTCTCTCCATCCTGACACACACTGTCCTGGTCACTCTCTCCATCCTGACACACACTGTCCTGGTCACTCTCTACATCCTGACACACACTGTCCTGGTCACTCTCTCCATCCTGACACACACTGTCCTGGTCGCTCTCTACATCCTGACACACACTGTCCTGGTCGCTCTCTCCATCCTGACACACACTGTCCTGGTCACTCTCTCCATCCTGACACACACTGTCCTGGTCACTCTCTCCATCCTGACACACACTGTCCTGGTCACTCTCTCCATCCTGACACACACTGTCCTGGTCACTCTCTCCATCCTGACACACACTGTCCTGGTCACTCTCTACATCCTGACACACACTGTCCTGGTTGCTCTCTCCATCCTGACACACACTGTCCTGGTCACTCTCTCCATCCTGACACACACTGTCCTGGTCACTCTCTCCATCCTGACACACACTGTCCTGGTCACTCTCTCCATCCTGACACACACTGTCCTGGTCACTCTCTCCATCCTGACACACACTGTCCTGGTCACTCTCTACATCCTGACACACACTGTCCTGGTCACTCTCTACATCCTGACACACACTGTCCTGGTTGCTCTCTCCATCCTGACACACACTGTCCTGGTCACTCTCTCCATCCTGACACACACTGTCCTGGTTGCTCTCTCCATCCTGACACACACTGTCCTGGTCACTCTCTACATCCTGACACACACTGTCCTGGTTGCTCTCTCCATCCTGACACACACTGTCCTGGTTCCCGAAAAGCAGCTACTCTTTTATGGCCAGATTCAATTGACAATTTAGCTGAAAAGGAAAGTGAAAACAAGGCCAAACATCTGGAGTCATTAACAGTTAATGTGGAAAATGAAGGGAAAGGAGAGGATGAAAATGTGAAACTTTCAAGGACAAAAGCTTTCCGCGTGACATGCATGATAAAACAGGTCTGTGCCACAGTTAAGCTGAGAAAAATGGCTGATAAGTGGAGATTTTTTTACCCTAATAATTTGTCTATTGTAAATCGACTGAGACTATAGCGAATATAGCGTAACATTAAATAGTACAACTTGTGACACCGACATCAGAATTTAATTGACAGTTTAGTTAGCGAAAGATTAAACCCCAGATTAACCCCAGTCGCCTAAATATCAATAGCTTGTTCATTTATTTTTTACATTTCAAAAGAATAGACGCTTTTGAAGAATAGACAGCTCAGGGACCATCAGAGGGAAACATCCCAAAAAATATAGGCCATTATAGAAGGATAGATGAAAAAGGACAGTTCAGATTTCATAGCGAGACACTTAAGAGCCCTGTCAGTTCATGGCTTTATCTCCTCTCCCATGGGATGGAGAGCAATGCCAAAAATGCTCTTGCAAGCAACTACCAAAATGCAACATCATGCTACGCTTCATATCCATGGGTCTATCCTCTCCAGCTACGCTTCATGTCCATGGGTCTATCCTCTCCAGCTACCTTTCATGTCCATTTCATGTCCACCATTTCATGTCCACGCTTCATATCCATGGGTCTGTCCTCTCCAGCTACGCTTCATGTCCATGGGTCTGTCCTCTCCAGCTACCTTTCATGTCCATGGGTCTGTCCTCTCCAGCTACGCTTCATGTCCATGGGTCTATCCTCTCCAGCTACGCTTCATGTCCATGGGTCTGTCCTCTCCAGCTACGCTTCATGTCCATGGGTCTATCCTCTCCAGTTACCCTTCATGTCCATGGGTCTGTCCTCTCCAGCTACGCTTCATGTCCATGGGTCTATCCTCTCCAGTTACCCTTCATGTCCATGGGTCTGTCCTCTCCAGCTACGCTTCATGTCCATGGGTCTGTCCTCTCCAGCTACGCTTCATGTCCATGGGTCTGTCCTCTCCAGCTACGCTTCATGTCCATGGGTCTATCCTCTCCAGCTACGCTTCATGTCCATGGGTCTATCCTCTCCAGCTACGCTTCATGTCCATGGGTCTGTCCTCTCCAGCTACGCTTCATGTCCATGGGTCTGTCCTCTCCAGCTACGCTTCATGTCCATGGGTCTGTCCTCTCCAGCTACGCTTCATGTCCATGGGTCTGTCCTCTCCAGCTACGCTTCATGTCCATGGGTCTGTCCTCTCCAGCTACGCTTCATATCCATGGGTCTGTCCTCTCCAGCTACGCTTCATGTCCATGGGTCTATCCTCTCCAGCTACAAAAAGCATGGGAGAGAAGCAGACGGCAGCTGGCAGGACAATAGATTCCCAAAAAGGGCTACTTCTCGTTTCACAGGAACTAATGCCCCTCAGAGGAAGAAATGGAGAGAATAAAACATAGAAAGGGAGAATGAAAGAGAAAACGTGTGCGAGAGAGAAAGAGAGAGAGAGTAGTCTTAAAGCTCCCCAGGGACTTGTGTTTCCTCCGCTATGTCCCCTGGCCCTGGGGACTGGGCTCTGGGCTGTAGGCTCGAGGCCAGGGCTCTCCAACCCTGTTCCTGGAGAGCTACACTCCTGTAGGTTTTCACTCCAAACCCCAGTTGTAACTAACCTGATTCAACTTATCAACCAGCTAATTATTAGAATCAGGTGCTCTAGATTAGGGTTGGAGTGAAAACCTACAGGACGGTAGCTCTCCAGGAACAGGGTTGGAGTGAAAACCTACAGGAGGGTAGCTCTCCAGGAACAGGGTTAGAGTTAAAACCTACAGGACGGTAGCTCTCCAAGAACAGGGTTGAAGTGAAAACCTACAGGACTGTAGCTCTCCAGGAACAGGGTTGGAGAGTCCTGCTGTAAGCTAACCCAACCCGCCTGTAATAATGAACTCCACGTTGATTATTAGAGCTGTTATGGGCGCTTCGTTATGAAAACCAGGCTTTGACTCACACTGAGCTGTTTAAAGGAGTGGTGTAACATGCTGTTCAATGCACGTGAATGATTAGAGGTCTGGGCACTGATCAAAAGTCCCTTTTTGGCCTCCGCCGAGAGATTCCAGTACGTGTACACAATTGAAACACTGATAAAGCATAGATTGTGGGTCTGCATATAGAATCATCCACTGCCACTGGATTTATTTGTCAAAATCAAAAAGTGTTTCACAATATTTAAAAACAAACAAACTGGTGGACAGTGGACATTCTATGTGGCTTATGGTTTCAGTTATAGATGGTGAACAAAAATTCTCTCTCAATTGCAGTGTGATTGAAATCTGAAATTAAACAATAACTCCCAAATGCAATGTTGTCATGACACATCATATCACCTTTTTTCTAAGAGTGTAAAACAAACTCAGCAAAAAAAGAAACCCTTTCAGAACCCTGTCTTTCAAAGATAATTCGTAAAAATCCAAATAACTTCACAGATCTTCATTGTAAAGGGTTTAAACACTGTTCCCCATGCTTGTTCAATGAATCATAAACAATTAATGAACATGCACCTGTGGAACGGTCGTTAAGACACTAACAGCTTACAGACGGTTGGAAATTAAGGTCAAAGTTATGAAAACTTAGGACACTAAAGAGGCCTTTCTACTGACTCTAAAAAACACCAAAAGAAAGATGCCCAGGGTCCCTGCTCATCTGCGTGAACGTGCCTTAGGCATGCTGCAAGGAGGCATGAGGACTGCAGATGTGGCCAGGGCAATAAATTGCAATGTCCGTACTGTGAGACGCCTAAGACAGCGCTACAGGGAGACAGGACGGACAGCTGATCATCCTCGCAGTGGCAGACCACATGTAACAACACCTGCACAGGATCGGTACATCCGAACATCACACCTGCGGGACAGGTACAGGATGGCAACAACAACTGTCCGAGTTACACCAGGAACGCACAATCCCTCCATCAGTGCTCAGACTGTCCGCAATAGGCTGAGAGAGGCTGGACTGAGGGCTTGTAGGCCTGTTGTAAGGCAGGTCCTCACCAGACATCACCGGCAACAACGTTGCCTATGGGCACAAACCCACCATCGCTGGACCAGACAGGACTGGCAAAAAGTGCTCTTCACTGACGAGTCACGATTTTGTCTCACCAGGGGTGATGGATTTGCATTTTTTTGTCAAAGGAATGAGCGTTACACCAGGGCCTGTACTCTGGAGCAGGATTGATTTGGAGGTGGAGGGTCTGTCATGGTCTGGGGTGGTGTGTCACAGCATCATCGGACTGAGGTTGTTGTCATTGCAGGCAATCTCAACGCTGTGCGTTACAGGGAAGACATCCTCCTCCCTCATGTGGTACCCTTCCTGCAGGCTCATCCTGATATGACCCTCCAGCATGACAATGCCACCAGCCATACTGCTCGTTCTGTGCATGATTTCCTGCAAGACAGGAATGTCAGTGTTCTGCCATGGCCAGCGAAGAGCCCAGATCTCAATCCCATTGAGCACGTCTGGGACCTGTTGAATCGGAGTGTGAGGGCTAGGGATTTTCCCCCAAAAAATGTCCGGGAACTTGCAGGTGCCTTGGTGTGTAACGGTCGTCGTAATATTCCTCCTCCTCAGACGAGGAGAGGAGAGAGGGATCAGAAGACCAATGTGCAGCGAGGTATGTAGACATCATGAATTTATTAGACAAGACGAACACTGAACCGAACTATACTTGATAAATACAAAATAACAAACAGACAACGTAGACTGACCTGAACATGCAAACTACATAAAATGAAGAACGCACGAACAGGAAAGAACGAACGAACGAATGAGACGAGACAGTACCGTGTGGTGCAAATAAACACAGACACAGCGACATTCACCCACAAACAAACAATGTGAAACCACCTACCTTAATATGGTTCTCAATCAGAGGAGATGAAAACCACCTGCCTCTAATTGAGAACCATATCAGGTCACCCATTTACCAACATAGAAACACCTAACATAGAAATGCCCACCCACACTCACGCCCTGACCGACTAACACATACAAAACAACAGAAAACAGGTCAGGAACGTGACATAACCCCCCCCCTCAAGGTGCGTACTCCGGACGCACTACCAAAAGTCTAGGGGAGGGTCTGGGTGGGCATCTGACCACGGTGGTGGCTCAGGCTCTGGACGAGGTCCCCACCCCACCATAGTCAATCCCAGCTTCCGTAGCCTCCTCAAAGTGGCGACCCTCGCCACCGACCTTGGACTGGGAACCCTAGACATGGGTCCCGCTGGACTTAGGGGCAGCCCCGGACTGAGGGACCGCTCCGGACTGGCTGGCTCTGGCGGATCCTGGCTGGCTGGCTCTGGCGGATCCTGGCTGGCTGGCTCTGGCGGATCCTGGCTGGCGGAAGGCTCTGGCGGATCCTGGCTGGCGGAAGGCTCTGGCGGATCCTGGCTGGCGGAAGGCTCTGGCGGAAGGCTCTGGCGGATCCTGGCTGGCGGAAGGCTCTGGCGGATCCTGTCTGGCGGAAGGCTCTGGCGGCTCTGGCTGGTCCTGGCTGGACGGCTCTGGCTGGTCCTGGCTGGACGGCTCTGGCTGGTCCTGGCTGGACGGCTCTGGCTGGTCCTGGCTGGACGGCTCTGGCTGGTCCTGGCTGGACGGCTCTGGCTGGTCCTGGCTGGACGGCTCTGGACAGACGGGCACACCTGTAGGGAGGAGACGGAGAGACAGCCTGGTGCGTGGGGCTGCCACAGGACCCACCAGGCTGGAGAGACCTACAGGAGGCTTGATGTTAAAAGGAGGCACCTGAAGGACCGGGCTGTGGGGGAGCACTGGAGCTCTGGTGCGCAGCCTTTGCACCACTCCCCCAGGCTGGAGTACTATTCCAGCCCGTACCCTCCAGAGTGCAGGCACAGGTTGAACCGGGCTGTGGATGAGCACTGGAGATCTAGTGCCTACTACGCGCACCTCTCCCTTAGGCTCCACTCCCACATTTGCCCGGTACGAGCGAAGCGTAGGCATAGGACGCACTGCACCCTCCCAGCGCCCCGGAGACACAGCACGCAGAGCCGGCGCAGGATACCCTGGACCGAAACTGCGTACCGGAGACCAGACGTGCTGAGCAGGCACGATACGCCCCGGCTGGATGCCCACACTCACACGACACTTTCGGGGGGCTGCCCTATAGCGCACCGGGCTATGGGCACGCACTGGCGACACCGTGCGCTTAACCGCATAACACGGTGCCTGACCAGTGACGCGTTGCTTAATATAAGCACGAGGAGTGCGCTCAGGTCTGCTACCTGGCTTAGCCACACTCCTCTCTAGCCCCCCCCAAAAAAAATTCTGGGGTTGCCTCTCGTACCTGTCGCGCTGCCTTGCTGCCTCCTCATATCGCCGCCGCTCAGCTTTCGCTTCCTCCAGCTCAGCTTTGGGGCGGCGATACTCCCCAGCCTGTGCCCAGGGTCCTTCTCCGTTCAAGATCTCCTCCCATGTCCATGAATCCTGGGATTTCTGCGGTTGCTGTCGCTGCCCTTTTCCCCGCTGCTTGATCTTTTGGGGGTGGGTGATTCTGTAACGGTCGTCGTAATATTCCTCCTCCTCAGACGAGGAGAGGAGAGAGGGATCAGAAGACCAATGTGCAGCGAGGTATGTAGACATCATGAATTTATTAGACAAGACGAACACTGAACCGAACTATACTTGATAAATACAAAATAACAAACAGACAACGTAGACTGACCTGAACATGCAAACTACATAAAATGAAGAACGCACGAACAGGAAAGAACGAACGAACGAATGAGACGAGACAGTACCGTGTGGTGCAAATAAACACAGACACAGCGACATTCACCCACAAACAAACAATGTGAAACCACCTACCTTAATATGGTTCTCAATCAGAGGAGATGAAAACCACCTGCCTCTAATTGAGAACCATATCAGGTCACCCATTTACCAACATAGAAACACCTAACATAGAAATGCCCACCCACACTCACGCCCTGACCGACTAACACATACAAAACAACAGAAAACAGGTCAGGAACGTGACATGGTGGAAGAGTGAGGTAACATCTCACAGCAAGAACTGGGAAATATGGTGCAGTCCATGAGGAGGAGATGCACTGCAGTACTTAATGCAGCTGGTGGCCACACCAGATACTGACTGTTACTTTTGATTTTGACACCCACTTTGTTCAGGGACACATTATTCCATTTCTGTTAGTCACATGTCTGTGGAACTTGTTCAGTTTATGTCTCAGTTGTTGAATCTTGTTATGTTCATACAAATATTTACACATGAGAAGTTTGCTGAAAATAAACGCAGTTGACAGTGAGAGGACGTTTCTTTTTTTGCTGAGTTTACAATGTAAATAAATATTGATACTACACATCAGCATCATACAATGATAAGACAAGTAACATTGAACTTGTTTCAACGCCAGCTAGAATGAAGTAATTGAAAAACTATTCCTAAATATCCTGTGTGTACATCATCTCATTGCCTGTACGCTGTGCAGAGAGACGTTTTCCCTACATATGATTTACATCAAGTGGGCAGGCAGACAGCCTCAGAGGCATGGGAATTGCTCCGGGAGAGGAAAAAAACAGCATCTCTCCCAAAGCAGAGAGTATACATTCTTAACTGCCTTGTCAAGCTGGTTCCTCACCGCACACACTAGGTGTTGAAAACCCTGTTTGCCAGAGCAGTAATCTCTAATCGAGTTGATGTGACCCATGACGCTGCAGGCAAAAATAAATATTATTGCTTCTTATGCCAGAGGGAAAGCAAGACATGTTGGAGAAAAGGTGTTAATTGTTTTCAGGCTGTCATCATAAAGAGCCTTTGACATAAATCGATTGTGTTTATTGTGTTTAAATCTTAGCCCGCTGAAGGAACATCTTTCCCTGTTCATTTTCTGGAATGTGAGGAGCTGTCAGTGTAATCGTGTGAAAGCACGTAGCGAGCAGGTGGGCAGGTGACTAGCTTCAATATGTTTTCTACTTTGTCTTCCATCATCAATAAGTATAAAGGAAAACAGACTTCATAGATAATAGGGCCTGCTCTATATGAATAAAAGTAGGGACGGAGAGAGGAAATCTATGGTACAACAGAGAGATGTAAGAGGTTTTAAAGAGACTCTGCACTTTACCTATAGTAGGCCAGATTGCAACAGTATACTACAGATTCAGTGGACATGATGACTATTGGAGAACTTAGAAGAGACACAGCTACAGCGTTGCTGTAAGGGTTCCAAATGGGTTCTTCAGCTGTCCCAATAGGAGAACCCTTTGGGGTTCCTGGTAGAATCTTTTTGATTTCTATGTAGAACCCTTTGTAGAAAGGGTTCTATCTACATGGAACCCAAAAGGGTTCTTTCTACCTGCAACCAAAAAGGGTTCTTCAAAGGACCTTTTAAGGTTCTACATATCACCTTTTCTTCTAAGAGTGAAATGATACATTATATTGAATATGATACAGCTATATACTCTACCTCTCTGGTTGTACAGTACACACGGGATTTAATAATCCATGTCATTTATTTAAATCTCTAATGTAAACAAGCAGCAGTGTAGAAATATGACAAACATGTCGGCAGAGAAAACATCACTCCCATGTTTTCTCCACTTTGTTCTCCTCTGTTCTGGGCTGTTTGAGCAGAGGTTTCAGCAGAAGCTTAGGAACTGATGGAAACATGGAAAATACAAAGCGAAAGGGAAAGAGTCAACCAAGAGCCAACATGTCCCATAGTGAAATGCAGAGCGAGAGGTAGTGAAACACTAGAAACCCAAGAGAGAATGTGTTGTTTGTGGAACCATGGCAGTTTAGGCACTGGAGCTGGGCGTCTGGAATTACCCTCTCAGCCCACTTCCTCCAGCCTACTGCACCCCAGAGAATACCTAGGTTTTCACCACCAAGCTCAAAGTACTTGATTGCAAAAAAAAAGTGAAAATACTCAGGGTTGACAGTTAGGATAGGAAACAGTGCAGAATTGGATAATGCCTCCAGGCCAAACTGTAAGGCTTACCATCTTGGTTGTAGACCTGCCATAGTGAATAAACGGTGGGGTGTGTCAGTGTGTTCATGTTGAGTTAGGGCCGATGGAGAGAAAGGGGGACAGGGGGGACGATGGTTTATGTCGTGGGACAGTCGGTGTGTTTGGATGTTCCGTTATGGAGAGATGTGAGGTTTGTGAGGACTCCAGAGCCTGTGGTTCTGTTCCATGGTGTATCCCAGGCACTACTACAGTAACAGAAGGACTGCGAGGGTGTCATGGCGGATTGAGCTGGGAGGGAGATAGAGAGGGAGCCTTTGGCAATCTCCCCTCCCCCATCTCTCCATCTGAGAGCTGTTAGGGGTTTAACTGTTTCACATATGGAATCACAAGTCCCTGACACGCCCACGTCACATCCCATTGCAGCATGACTGATGAGCTCAGTGCCATGAAGTGATCAGAGCAGGGGAACTCAGGGAGTTCAGATAGGGGGACCACTTTCATCATGGGGGGAATGGGACAAGAATTTGGTCATGGCATTTTATCCACACCAGACCACATCACTGCGCGCCCCCCCCCCTGGCAGGCCACCAGCCCCAAGCCACATACACACATCCCATCCCACACATACACCCTACTTAGACACGGGCAGTATTGCTGATATTGGCAGTGCAGTACAGCGTTTCTCAACCATTTCTGTACCAGTGACTGGTGAGACATGGTCATCCTCCTCTTTTTTAACCAGCTCATGTTTAAAACAAATGCAATATGTAAAAACACCACTGTTTAGGGCAACAGGTAGCCTAGTGGTTAGAATCGTTGGACCAGTAACCAAACATATTGCTGGTTTGTATCCCCGAGCTGACAAGGTGAAAAATATGCCTGTGTGCCCTTGAGCAAGGCACTTAAACCTAATTGCTCCTCTAAATTGCTCTGGATAAGAGCATCTGCTAAATTACTAAAATGTAAACTCTCCACTATAACTGGGCCTCTGCTTTAGCCATTTGTTTTTTTCTCCCTGTTCTGTCTGTCTCAGCATCTTCTCTGCTGTCACTCTGTGCTTCTTCTTGTTCTCTGTCTGTCTCAGAATCTTCTCTGCTGTCACTCTGTGCTTCTTCTTGTTCTCTGTCTGTCTCAGCATCTTCTCTGCTGTCAATCTGTGCTTCTTCTTGTTCTCTGTCTGTCTCAGCATCTTCTCTGCTGTCAATCTGTGCTTCTTCTTGTTCTCTGTCTGTCTCAGCATCTTCTCTGCTGTCACTCTGTGCTTCTTCTTGTTCTCTGTCTGTCTCAGCATCTTCTCTGCTGTCAATCTGTGCTTCTTCTTGTTCTCTGTCTGTCTCAGCATCTTCTCTGCTGTCACTCTGTGCTTCTTCTTGTTCTCTGTCTGTCTCAGCATCTTCTCTGCTGTCAATCTGTGCTTCTTCTTGTTCTCTGTCTGTCTCAGAATCTTCTCTGCTGTCACTCTGTGCTTCTTCTTGTTCTCTGTCTGTCTCAGCATCTTCTCTGCTGTCAATCTGTGCTTCTTCTTGTTCTCTGTCTGTCTCAGAATCTTCTCTGCTGTCACTCTGTGCTTCTTCTTGTTCTCTGTCTGTCTCAGAATCTTCTCTGCTGTCACTCTGTGCTTCTTCTTGTTCTCTGTCTGTCTCAGCATCTTCTCTGCTGTCAATCTGTGCTTCTTCTTGTTCTGTCTGTCTCAGAATCTTCTCTGCTGTCACTCTGTGCTTCTTCTTGTTCTCTGTCTGTCTGTCTGTCTGTCTGTCTGTCTGTCTGTCTGTCTGTCTGTCTGTCTGTCTGTCTGTCTGTCTGTCTGTCTGTCTGTCTGTCTGTCTGTCTGTCTGTCTGTCTGTCTGTCTGTGTCTGTCTGTCTGTCTGTCTGTCTGTCTGTCTGTCTGTCTGTCTGTCTGTCTGTCTGTCTGTCTGTCTGTCTGTCTGTCTGTCTGTCTGTCTGTCTGCTTAAGCCTTATAGTAATAAACGCCAAGCTAACGACTTAGGATCTATATTGCAAATTAGTACCTCGCGTGTGTGTTCCCCTGCATCATCACCTACCCTAAGTGTTCATTACTATTACAGGACTCCAGACTAACATGTTCCACTGAATCATCACCTACCCTAACATGCTGACCAGACCGGACACGTCGCGTGCGCGAGCGTTGCAAAATAAATTTAGAAATCCAATTATTGCGCGCCAACGAGCGTCTGTGTTACCAAGGGCTAAAATAGAAGTTATTCCTATTTCTGACGCAGATCGCGCTGAAAGTCCTGCCTCTCCCATCTCCTCATTGGTTTATAGAAGCAGGTACCAACGTGCTATCTCCTCATTGGTTATACCCACGTGGGTGATTGAAAGACAAACTATTTTGCCGGTAGTCGTGGTAATACTATGAAAGTTTAGATGCGATCACCATTTAAGTTCAATGATGAAAAAGCCTGGAAGGAGGAGAGATGACTAGAAACAATTCGGTTGGCCGTTTTATGTGTGGATTAATTTGTCGGAGTAGAGGACCTTGTGCAGTTCAGGTAAAATAACAACTCAATGTTTATATCCCAGGAAAAATTAGCTAGCAACAGCAAGCTAGATAAATAGGACAAATTAGCTAGCAAGTGCAAGCTAACTAGCTAAATTGCCATTCATGTTTAATGCTTTTCGACCTGTCCCCAAATTAATGTCATTGGTTCAGAGTTTGTTTTGATATTTTAACCTGCGTCTTGTGAACGCTTTTGGTGTAGGGGGACAAAATAAATGTATGCACGATAGCGCACGATGACGCACGCGCGCAGCCGGTTTGGGTTCCGTGTAAGTGTTCATTACTACCCATGAGGCCCAAGCAATGGCCTGTGCACAATTCACGCACCGCTCCATATGCTCCATATCTCAAAGCCATATCAAATAACTTGTAAAATAGTTGCTATTGATCTGAATATTGAGAGTTGAGAAATACAAATGATACCTACAGAAAGCTGATACCCTCCTCATTTCGACAAGAACTAGGAGACAAAGCTTACACAGCTGTGTTTCCCCCCAAAATTGCCTTTCGAAATGTTATACTATCAGAATGTATTTTTCTCTCGAGCGCATGGGGACAGGCCCAGTGAGGGCACAGGCACAGCGGCAGGACAGACACTTTCATTACAGGAATCATGAGGATAATGCACTTGACTGTTTGACTAAATCATGGTTTTAGCCCCCCCCCCCCCCCAAAAAAAGGACGTTTTGAGTGAGGTGACAATCTAGAATGTGCTCTTTCTATATTTATAGCCCCCTTTCTGTTTTTTACAATCCATGATCTTGACTGTCTAACTGCGGCCGCGTTTGACTTTGAATATGAGTTTACCTGACCCCAGCTCAGCGTATCAGGAAACCGGGCTGGTCCATCTTGGTAAGGGGGAAGACCATTTCCCACTGGTCAGGGCTCAGGGCTCATTATAAATTAGTGTAACAGAAAAACTGCGCAAAGAAACTCTAAGAAATGATCTTAACAGGCCCATGGGCCGCTAGCCATATCACCTTTTCCACTGTTTTATTTTATATAAAAAATATTTTGCATGTGTCAATTTCAACCATCCACCCAACCAAAAGAATGGTCCAGCCCATCTGGCATTTGCTATAATTGCCAGATCCTGACTTTCATTACATCTATCCAACTTCCCCACTTTTCACCAACACACCACCACCGCCATTTATGTTGGTTTTATTTTTTTATTTCACCTTTATTTAACCAGGTTGGCCAGTTGAGAACAAGTTCTCATTTACAACTGCGACCTGGCCAAGATAAAGCAAAGCAGTGCGACAAAAACAACAACACAGAGTTACACATGGGATAGACAAATGTACAGTCAATAACACAATAGAAATCTGTATACAGTGTGTGCAAATGAAGTAAGGAGGTAAGGCAATAAATAGGCCGATAGTGGCAAAGTAATTACAATTAGGTAAGTAGGTAGTTGGTTGGATGGGCTATTTACAGATGGACTGTGTACAGCTGCAGCGATCGGTAAGCTGCTCTGACAGCTGACGCTTAAAGTTAGTGAGGGAGATATAAGTCTCCAACTTCAGTGATTTTGGCAATTCGTTCCAGTCATTGGCAGCAGAGAACTGGAAGGCAACCAAAGGAGGTGTTGGCTTTGGGGGTGACCAGTGAGATATACCTGCTGGAGCGCGTGCTACGGCTGGGTGTTGTTATGGTGACCAGTGAGCTGAGATAAGGCGGAGCTTTACCTAGCAAAGACTTAGAGATTACCTGGAGCCAGTGGGTTTGGCGACGAATATGCAGCGAGGACCAGCCAACGAGAGCATACAGGTCGCAGGGGTGGGTAGTATATGGGGCTTTGGTGACAAAACGGATGGCACTGTGATAGACTGCATCCAATTTGCTGAGTAGAGTGTTGGAGGCTATTCTGTAAATGACATCGGCGAAGTCAAGGATCGGTAGGATAGTCAGTTTTACGAGGGCATGTTTGGCAGCATGAGTGAAGGAGGCTTTGTTGCGAAATAGGAAGCCGATTCTAGATTTAACTCTGGATTGGAGATTTAATGTGAGTCTAGAAGGAGAGTTTACAGTCTAGCCAGACAACTAGGTATTTATAGGTTTGCGGAGGAGTCAGCCTAGTACAATAAGGCAGGAGTGAGAGACGAAAGCATTGTTCACACTGCAGTGTGATGCTCAAATCAATTTTGTTTTTCAAATCCGTTTTGCAATACTAACTGGCCAAACAGCAAGTTACATGTGACCAAATCGGATTTGTGTGCATTCAGACAGAAGTCATTTGCTTACAATGTTACGCTAGTTGTCATAGTAACAACGACATAGCTGCGGGAAGTAAGGGTGCTGAGGGTGCTGCAGCACCCCATAAAAAGAAAGATGTATATACAGTATATACTGTATATTTTTGTTGTTGTTGTGATTTTTGTTGTTTTGTTCACAAAAGTAGTGCACTGGAGCTTTAATAGTCCTGTATTAGCGGACCAATACAGTGTCTGTAGCGCAGCCCCCCAAAACGTTTCGGGAAAAATAACAGATTCAAATCGGATATACATGTCACCTTAGAGATCCTTTATTCTCTATTTTGGTTAGGTCGGGGTGTGACTAGGGTGGGCATTCTAGTTTCTTTATTTCTAGGTTGGCTTGGTATGGTTCCCAATCAGAGGCAGCTGTCTATCGTTGTCTCTGATTGGGGATCATATTTAGGCAGCCTTTTCCCACCTGTTTGTTGTGGGATCTTGTTTGTGTATCGTTGCCTTGAGCACTGCATAGCTTCACGTTCGTTTTGTTCGTTATTGTTTTTTTGCCGGTTCACGTAATAAAGATGATGAACCCAAACCACGCTGCGTTTTGGTCCGATTCTTACAACAACGTTCGTGACAATACAAGTAAATAGGATTTGATTCGCTTGAAACTGCCAATGTCAACAGGGCTTTATTAAACATATTTCAAATACTGTATCTTGTTGAAGGTGTCCACGGTAATCCCAAAGCAACACTGCAGAAAATGATGTTGCTGTATTCTCAGCATTAGTAAGCGTTAGTAATTCTCAGCATTAGTAAGCGTTAGTAATTCTCAGCATTAGTAAGCGTTAGTAATTCTCAGCATTAGTAAGCGTTAGTAATTCTCAGCATTAGTAAGCGTTAGTAATTCTCAGCATTAGTAAGCGTTAGTAATTCTCAGCATTAGTAAGCGTTAGTAGTTCTCAGCATTAGTAAACGTTAGTAATTCTCAGCATTAGTAAGCGTTAGTAATTCTCAGCATTAGTAAGCGTTAGTAATTCTCAGCATTAGTAAGCGTTAGTAATTCTCAGCATTAGTAAACGTTAGTAATTCTCAGCATTAGTAAGCGTTAGTAATTCTCAGCATTAGTAAGCGTTAGTAATTCTCAGCATTAGTAAACTAGAACCAAAAAAAGAGCAACTACGGCAACACTGAATCCACAGAGCTTTAATATTTTATGCATCAGATGTCTAGGCCAATCAGGGCCCTCGTGTGCATTCTCTGTCTCCCACTCACCGCCATGGTGATGAGAATGGTACCCTAACAGGGAACACAGTCCCTCAGAGCACTGTCAACAGGCATTACTAATCATAACCAAGTAAGACTACAGCTAATAAATACACTACACACGTGTTTGGATAGATACCAATTCTGCTCTCCTCTCTATCTCTCTCACAGCAGATCTGATGGAGTCAATAGTTTTTAAGCTGATTAACATAATTATACAAAGATTGATACTCTACTCTTGGCTAACTTCAGTATCACTTTAGTACATCTTTACTGTGGTGCCTCGATCTTAGACAAAGGAACTAGTATGGGCTTTCACCCACTTTCACTAAGCATTGGAGATGCACTACATTAACAAAAGTATGTGGACACCTGCTCGTCGAACATCTCATTCCATAATCATGGCCATTAATATGGAGTTGGTCCCCCTTTGCTGCTATAACAGCCTCCACTCTTCTGGGAAGGCTTTCCACTAGATGTTGGAACATTGCTGCGGGGACTTGCTTCCATTCAGCCACAAGAGCATTAGTGAGGTCGGGCACTGATATTGGGGCGATTAGTCCTGCCTCACAGTCGGCGTTCCAATTCATCCCAAAGGTGTTCGATAGGGTTGAGGTCAGGGCTCTGTGCAGGCCAGTCAAGTTCTTCCACACCGATCTCGACAAACCATTTTTGTATGGACCTCGCTTTGTGCGCAGGGGCATTGTCATGCTGAAACGGGAAAGGGCCTTACCCAAACTGTTGCCACAATGTTGGAAGCACCGAATCATCTAGAATGTCATTGTATGCTGTAAAGTTAAGATTTCTCTTCACTGGAACTAAGGGCCTAGGCTGAACCATGAAAAACAGCCCCAGACCATTATTCCTCGTCCACCAAACTTTACAGTTGGCACTATGCATTAGGGCAGGTAGCGTTCTCCTGGCATCCGCTAAACCCAGATTTGTTAGTCAGATTGCCAGATGGTGAAGCGTGATTCATCACTCCAGAGAACACGTTTCCACTGCTCCAGAGTCCATGAATGAGTCCAGAGAATGGTGTAAATGGCTTTACTCCATTCCAGCCGATGCTTGGCATTGCGCATAGTGATCTTAGGCTTGTGTGCGGCTGCTCGACCATGGAAACCCATTTCATGAAGCTCCTAACTAACAGTTATTGTGCTGACGTTGCTTCCAGAGGCAGTTTGGAACACGGTAGTGAGTGTTGCAACACTTACAGAATGAGCTTCGGCACAAGGCGGTCCCGTTCTGTGAGCTTGTGTGGCCTACCACTTCGCGGCTGAGCCGTTGTTGCTCCTAGATGTTTCCACTTCACAATAATAGCAATTACAGTTGGCCGGGGCAACTCTAACAGGACAGAAATGTGACAAACTGACTTGGTGGAAAGGTGACACCCTATGATGGTACCACGTTGAAAGTCACTGCCAATGTTTGTCTATGGAGATTGCATGGCGGTGTGCTCGATTTTATACATCTGTCAGTAACGGGTGTGGCTGAAATAGCCAAATCCACTAATATGAAGTGGCGTCCACATACTTTTGTATATATAGTGTATCTTCGATGGGAGAACATGTCTGAAATCACATACCACTGCTGTGCTCCCCTGTGGAGACTGAAGACCCCAGCCCAAACCACTGAGGTATTTCTGTCACATCTGTCCCCCAGCTGAGTTCCACTTAGCCAACAGGGTTAGCCCATCAGAGAGGAGCTACAGAGACACTAGCAGGACCAGTCCTTAGGACATGCTTACTGAAGGAGTTATAATGAACAGGAAAAGAGCTCAAGACTAATGTATCTGTAACTAAGCAATGATACAGACAGGGTTCTACTGTGGCTGGAGTGTCCCATGGAAAAGCTCAGAGCTCAGTTAGCCAGGGCAAGATGCTCCAAAGGGGGACACCATGTCTGATCAGTGACGGTGATGAGGGAAAGGGTAATGGGTGTAAGAACTAGACAATGTGAATAGGAACATGCGATTCCAATTGACATGTTTGCATTGGGGTGAGCAAGCTGTGGTTTCCCTGTCATAATGATATAAAGCAGGATTACCACAGAGATGAGGGTTAGGAGAGGTCATGAGTTCACCTTCCCACAGCAGAGTGAGGTTCAACAGGGAGAGAATAGAGATCGGGAGCGAAGCTGCTCCTCAGGCAAAGATACAAGGTGCACGTCCATGTTAGAAGTCCATGTTTTGGACATTGCACATGTATTATGACCAGTGACCTGTTAGTATGGAGGAGTGATAGAAGATCTGTGGTTTCTGTACGGTAATAATAAAGAAAGAATGTGAGAAGGCCTACCATGGCTTGTAGTAGACGTGTTCCCCCTCGTTCAGATTTAATCAAGGGGGAAATACGCATCCATTAAATGGCCATTCTGACTTTTTCCTCTGTAGAATATACAGTATTTCTGATCTAAACACAAATCCACTGCCACCTTTGATCGTCACCGCTTGATTGTCACACAGCCTGCAGCAACAAACTTCATCTCAGTCAACCTCACATTGCTTAAAACAGTTGTCGATTTCCTCCCACTTCTCTCTCAACCGGAGGAATTTAAAATGTCCCCAGCGGCATTTCTGTTTGTCTCTTAACATCGCCGCTAGCCAATCCGCTGCGTGTGACAGCAAGACACAGATTATTATTAATAAATTAACTGAGCTATTTGTTCTATATTATTCAGCCCCCCCCCCCCCCCCCCCCCAGTATCACAGGTGGCTGGAGTGAAGTCTGAAGGGCCCTTAACTCATTTATTTATTTATCAGGGAAAATAATGATTTTTGCATGGCTTTGCCACAGCGTGACTCCTACACCTCAGGGGGTGCTGGGCGCTGTGAAAGGACAAATCTAATGGTATGTCATAGGAGCGCAGCGTTTGAATGGCGTACCCTTTTAATGCT
Source organism: Salvelinus namaycush (assembly GCF_016432855.1). Taxonomy (NCBI): domain Eukaryota; kingdom Metazoa; phylum Chordata; class Actinopteri; order Salmoniformes; family Salmonidae; genus Salvelinus; species Salvelinus namaycush. Next base: position 6,507,288 of record NC_052318.1, on the reverse strand, counting down.
CACACTCAGGAATAATTTATGGTTGGACACGGGTCACGGCGCCAGAGGTGTTTTGACTAAGGCGCTCTTGTCATTGCTCTGATTGTGTGTGTAGGCATAGTGAACACACAGTGAACAGCGCAGGCCAGCAGCATCCTGTAGGTATTTAACCGCATGGATGCATTTACTACCTGGTGGAAAGGGACTGGGAGGACTGGATACTCCCCTTGCAATACTTATGTGTCATACATATGAAATGACATCATTCACCTCACATTTCCAGCACCTCGTAACATCGGTGGCTAAACAACCTGAATGGATTATTGGCTGATTTCCTGTTCACTCGTTATCCATTCAACGAACGGCCTGCATGGTTTTAGCTGCCAGGGTTTTAAAATAGATATATTTATATTATTGAATAAACCCAGTGTTTGTGGGCAAGGCTCCCAGAACAATCTCAATGATGAGTGATGATATGCGATACGTCATACTCATGTCAAGAAGCCAGGTCAGAGGTGTCAAAGTGGATTGTAAATAAAAGAGTAGCACGTTTCAAGATTTGACATTTTGCCCTGCGTTCTGCCAAGGGCTGAAACTGCATACGTCTCTGTCTCACAATCAATCTGTTTAATTTGATGTTGAAAGAGTGTTTTCTTCTCCTCGCCAAGAGTTCTGTTTTAGAACATCGCTTGATCCAGTTATTGATTTTTAAACTGACCTCTCTCTCTCTCTCTCTCTCTCTCTCTCTCTCTCTCTCTCTCTCTCTCTCTCTCTCTCTCTCTCTCTGCCTCTCTCTCTCTCTCTCTCTCTCTCTGCCTCTCTCTCTGCCTCTCTCTCTGCCTCTCTCTCTGGCCATAATTGGCAAACTGCTCTGAAGTTAGAGAACGATCTCTTCACTCCTTTACCTCGGCAGAAAGAAAAGGCTGTCACTTCCTGTCTGAGTCTGGGCTGCGGATGGTCGGGACTGGCACTCATGTAGAGAGCTGTGCTCTCGCTCAGGGGGACACCAGCTGTCATGTTGGGTGACAACATGGACTGAGAGGGGCACCTGGGGACCAAGGCTGTGGCCGTCAGAGCCATAGAGTCAGCCAGTCCGTCAGGGCTGGATCAGGAAGCAAGTGCCCTTGGGTCTGTAGAACAGCAGTAAAAGCCTCCTCCAGCCCTGGGCTCTTAGGGCCAGACCACTGCAACACTGTGAACCGTAACAGATGAGATGGGACAGTGTGAAGACATGCACCTGTCTATACAGCAAACATGCATTAAGAAGCGTCTGTGACAGCCATGGCGGTCTCTTTCTGAGCCTGAGCCTAGGTTAGTCAGCAATGCATCCTGGCACTGAGCATATGTCATAGCCTGTCAAAGGAACTTAAATAACTATGGAGACGGGTTGATCCTTTTATGGATGTTGATGTGTGTGTGTATACGTGTGTGTATACGTGTGTGTGTGTATGTGTGTGTGCGTGTGTGTGCGCAGATGTGTGCATGCACATTGTAATTGTGCTTTGAGGCGAAGCACATGGCAGCCACTAGTTAGAACCCAGTATTGGAAACAGAGGCACTGTTGAGGACTGTTGAGGATATGTGCAGCATGATGTTGGTTCTCAGCAGCACACGGAACACTCAGCAGAGAGAGAGAGAGAGAGAGAGAGAGAGAGAGAGAGAGAGAGAGAGAGAGAAGAAAAAAAAGAGGGAGAGAGAGAGAAAAAGAGAGAGAGAGAGAGAAAGAGAGAGAGAGCCCACTGCCAGTTCCTTCTAGAACTCTCCCATGGGAAAGCAGTAGAGATACTTGTATCAAACACCATGATCTCATACGATTACGTGACCTTTACGGAAACTATGACTCCCCCTGCTGGGATTAGGAGGGGGTGGAGGGATGGAGGGGTAAAGGGATGGAGAGATGGAGGGGTAAAGGGATGGAGAGATGGAGGAGTGGAGGGGGTTGGACTTGGAGGTGAAGAGGCAGGGGATGTCAGGACAAGATTCTCCAAACTAACATTGCACAGGGTTGGATGGGAGAAGAGAACAGTGTGTTGTGTTGACTGGAGAGTCGATCCACAGGGGAATTGAGTCTCAGTGTGTTTGTATTGCCATCATGGTCACTTGCCATATGATTTAACATTAAAAGCAGACACCAATTACAGAGCACAATAGACACTGTGTGCTTGGCTTGTTTTTGGGCAGAATTGGAATAATAATTCTGTGTGCTATTATGTCTATGAAAGTTTAGCAAGTCGCCAGAGGGAAACATTTGTTATTTTAAATCTATGCTAATTATTTTACTTTGGCTTGGTTCGTTTCCAGAGCCTATAAAATTTTGTTCAGGGAATGAAATAGCAGTGTGAGAAAAGGCAGTCTTTTACTGCCACGAGGGATATCAATGTATTCTGAGCACGCTCGCAAAATACAGTGAGGTCACACTTGCATCTTATTTGCTTTCTTTTACATTAATTATATTATTCTAAACTGTCTTTGAGCTAACCTTCACTTATATACATTTCCCATTGAATAAAAACACTTGTGCCCAATTTTAAAAGCATAGCATTTCAAAATGGCAGAGATTACATAATTGATGAACATTTGGTTTGGTTTTGAATACTTTGGTGTGAGTGAATGGTCTTCTACTACTCCACGCCCCAGAATAATAATGCCAACTCCCACATGCCCTCACACCTGCAGCCACACCTGGGTCGGTATTTCATACATGACTGATAGGATATGTTATAGCGTTGGAGGCCTGCGTTAATTATACAGATGTAGGATCTTAATTTGAGCCATTTTGCTACAGTAGGAAAATAATCCTGCAGCAACAGGAAATGTGAATTATTATGTGGATTATAATGAATGGACACGATTGTAGGGGTTGATACATTTTTTGTAAGGGAAAGCCGTCTGAAATTTCAAAGTGGAAATTACAAACTTCAAAATCCTTATTAAACCTAAAATACACTACAAGTTCTCCTGCAACAGGGTGATCAAATTAAGATCCTACATCTGTATAGATGAAGTTCCAGAGAAAATGAGATCTATGTTGAGAGAGTAATGTGAACTTGACTTCCTACAGATCACCTGAGATCTGGGCGGCAGGGAGCCTAGCAGTTATAAAGCATTTTTAGTCTACTGTAAATATAAAATATGAGACTGTGTTGTAAAGCCTACTATTTTTCACCTAGCCCTACTGTTAGTAGTGTATGCCTGTTGTGGCATGGAGTCCGTCCTCTGTCCGTGCAGATGCGTGTCCTTGGCTGTCAGTGATTTCTCCGTCACTTTGAGGGTGCGCCGGAGCCTGGCTCAAGGTCAGGCAGGAAATGCCTGTGCAGATGTAGCAGTAATTTAGGACGCAAAGAGAATATTACAGCGCAGAGGAAAAGAACAACACAGGAAATAGCCTATAGTCTGAAGTTCATTACTGTTCCCTGTGGCGTAGTTATAGATAATCTATAACGAAGGAGACACGAGGGAAACACACAAAGCCTTAAAACATAAAGGTATATAACAAAAGTGATTATTCAGATACCTGAGTATCTGAGTCACGATACACTATCTGCATTGTGTGTTACTTTGAGGGAACAATTTTTTGGGGGGAATGAAAGTATAATAATAAAATGGAATCAAGGTTAATCTTTTACTGCAGTGGACTAAATAAGGGTCACACCGTGTTTCTTGGTCGTCTTAAACAAATCTACTTTGAAACAAAAGTATAGACCTCACACACATGGTTATGGCCTTAAAAAGAAAAGAAGATATAGAGACATGTATTACATTTTGCACTTGCATCCCAACATTACACTTTATACACATCACGGACGACTGAAATATATTTTTAAAAAGACATTTGACATAAAAACACCGTCTTTTTTGCATTCTTTTAAATAATGTTGATTAATTAGGAAATTAGAAAAAATATTCATAACATTCCACCCATGAGGCCACTAGAGGGCGATTTGGTCATTTGACTGCAAGAATTTGACTGCATTTGACCACCTATACACATTCTTCATAATGTGTTATGGACTCTCAAAGCTCTTCTGAACGATATCATAACTGTGTCCATTGTAACCGTGTTGACATTATACAGATTGTGAACAGTTTTTTTCTCTGCTCAGACTAGATGGTGCCATTCTCTCAGGAAAGCGATGGACAAACAAATTATATTTGGCATCTCTCTCTCTCTCTCTCTCTCTCTCTCTCTCTCTCTCTCTCTCTCTCTCTCTCTCTCTCTCTCTCTCTCTCTCTCTCTCTCTCTCTCTCTCTCTCTCTCTCTCTCTCTCTCTCTCTCTCTCTCTCTCTCTCTCTCTCTCTCTCTCTCTCTCTCTCTCTCTCTCTCTCTCTCTCTCTCTCTCTCTCTCTCTCTCCTGCTTGCCATATCCCTGGGAAGCACAGAGGCGCTGACATGGGAAGCTAGCACTTTGGCAAAGCTTTCTCCATCTTCCGGCTCCTGGTTCTCCTGTGTTTTTCCACCCAACGCTAAGGGGGAGCTGGCCTGGTTAGAAGGCACTGGGGTGTTTTTCACTCCCCATGTCTTTCTGGCCTTGCTCCGGGACAGACGTGACTTCTCAGGACTTTGAGGAGTGCTAAAAACACAGGCCCCTTGCCAGCCCTTTTCCTTTCATTAAACCAGAGCCTTGGTGCATGTCAGCGCTCTTTATGACTGTAATCAACTAGAAACGGACATCCCTGATGCTGAATAATCCACATAATCCAATGCATCTCAGTGGTTGTGACATAGTGCAGGCCAGTTAAATCAGAGCGTGAAGCAAAAGCTGTTGCTCAAAATGAATCAGATTTCTTGTTGTATAGCTGGGATGCACGAAATAGTCACACACTCTGAAACAAAGCCTTACACACAGCTAACTGAGAACAGTGAGGGGTAGAGACGGAGGAATGAACCACCACAGTGAGGGGTAGAGACGGAGGAATGAATCACCACAGTGAGGGGTAGAGACGGAGGAATGAACCACCACAGTGAGGGGTAGAGATGGAGGAATGAAACACCACAGTGAGAGGTAGAGACGGAGGAATGAACCACCACAGTGAGGGGTAGAGACGGAGGAATGAACCACCACAGTGAGGGGTAGAGACGGAGGAATGAAACACCACAGTGAGGGGTGGAGACGGAGGAATGAAACACCACAGTGAGGGGTAGAGACGGAGGAATGAAACACCACAGTGAGGGGTAGAGACGGAGGAATGAACCACCACAGTGAGGGGTAGAGATAGAGGAATGAAACACCACAGTGAGGGGTAGAGACGGAGGAATGAACCACCACAGTGAGGGGTCGAGACGGAGGAATGAACCACCACAGTGAGGGGTAGAGACGGAGGAATGAACCACCACAGTGAGGGGTAGAGACGGAGGAATGAACCACCACAGTGAGGGGTAGAGACGGAGGAATGAACCACCACAGTGAGGGGTAGAGACGGAGGAATGAACCACCACAGTGAGGGGTAGAGACGGAGGAATGAAACACCACAGTGAGGGGTAGAGACGGAGGAATGAACCACCACAGTGAGGGGTAGAGACGGAGGAATGAAACACCAGAGTGAGGGGTAGAGACGGAGGAATGAAACACCACAGTGAGGGGTAGAGACGGAGGAATGAAACACCACAGTGAGGGGTAGAGACGGAGGAATGAACCACCACAGTGAGGGGTAGAGACGGAGGAATGAAACACCACAGTGAGGGGTAGAGACGGAGGAATGAACCACCACAGTGAGGGGTAGAGACGGAGGAATGAACCACCACAGTGAGGGGTAGAGACGGAGGAATGAAACACCACAGTGAGGGGTAGAGACGGAGTAATGAACCACCACAGTGAGGGGTAGAGACGGAGGAATGAACCACCACAGTGAGGGGTAGAGACGGAGGAATGAACCACCACAGTGAGGGGTAGAGACGGAGGAATGAACCACCACAGTGAGGGGTAGAGACGGAGGAATGAAACACCACAGTGAGGGGTAGAGACGGAGGAATGAAACACCACAGTGAGGGGTAGAGACGGAGGAATGAACCACCACAGTGAGGGGTAGAGACGGAGGAATGAAACACCACAGTGAGGGGTAGAGACGGAGGAATGAACCACCACAGTGAGGGGTAGAGACGGAGGAATGAAACACCACAGTGAGGGGTAGAGACGGAGGAATGAACCACCACAGTGAGGGGTAGAGACGGAGGAATGAAACACCACAGTGAGGGGTAGAGACGGAGGAATGAAACACCACAGTGAGGGGTAGAGACGGAGGAATGAAACACCACAGTGAGGGGTAGAGACGGAGGAATGAACCACCACAGTGAGGGGTAGAGACGGAGGAATGAAACACCACAGTGAGGGGTAGAGACGGAGGAATGAACCACCACAGTGAGGGGTAGAGACGGAGGAATGAAACACCACAGTGAGGGGTAGAGACGGAGGAATGAAACACCACAGTGAGGGGTAGAGACGGAGGAATGAAACACCACAGTGAGGGGTAGAGACGGAGGAATGAACCACCACAGTGAGGGGTAGAGACGGAGGAATGAAACACCACAGTGAGGGGTGGAGACGGAGGAATGAAACACCACAGTGAGGGGTAGAGACGGAGGAATGAACCACCACAGTGAGGGGTAGAGACGGAGGAATGAACCACCACAGTGAGGGGTAGAGACGGAGGAATGAACCACCACAGTGAGGGGTAGAGACGGAGGAATGAACCACCACAGTGAGGGGTAGAGATGGAGGAATGAAACACCACAGTGAGGGGTAGAGACGGAGGAATGAAACACCACAGTGAGGGGTAGAGACGGAGGAATGAACCACCACAGTGAGGGGTAGAGACGGAGGAATGAACCACCACAGTGAGGGGTAGAGACGGAGGAATGAACCACCACAGTGAGTGATGATGATGATGGTCTGACAAACTTAAACTTGGGACCCTGAACACTCACACGTCAAACAAAAGGATTTCCTGACTTAAGCATGTTATTTCCAAAGTCAGTAATCTAATTCTTGGGAAATTGAATAACAAGCCATTCATTGTTTGACTACTGTTATACCAGATCCCATTACCATTATTCACTCACTTTTATCACCTGAAATGTAATGCACTATAAAACCTCTGTGAGAGGAGAGTCAATTCTCTGTCAAAGAATCTATTCCTCGCACAAAAATAAAGTTTCCTAAAAAGTTCCATCGCATGGCAACCAGTGCTTATTTGTTCTGTCAGAGACTGTAGTGAGAAACATTGGGAGGCCGGTGGACTTTTATGTGCTATGGTATTCCACCCCATTTATCCTCCAAATTACTGTCTCCTGGGAAGGCAACCATCAGAACTGGGAGATCTCCACTCTCTTTTTGGTGTTTTAAGTCATCTCAGAAGAGTTTTGTGTTCACTATTTCTTTACATCTCAATGTTAATGAGACAGTCTTTCAAGTTTCCCACAGTATATTTAGATTTTTTCAAAAATCATTTTGGAAATCTTGACTAGAACTTGAGTAGAACTGGATCCAGTTCCCAGACTGATATTAACTCTCAAATGACTTTAATCTGCTGTGGCCTGAATGGCGATTTTTTCTTCTTCAATGTCAAGACATTGAGAACAACTTGATAATCTGCTATCTGGAGAAAATATGTCCAGATGTCAGATGTTAATTTGAGCCAGTTTGCTACAGCAGGAAAATAATCCTGCAGTAACAGGAAATGTGAATTATTATGAGGATTATAATTAATGGACATTTTTGTAATGTTTGATACATTTTTCGTAAGGGAAAATCAAGTCTGAAATGTCTAAGTGGAAATTACAAACTTCAGAAGCCTTCTTAAACCTCAATACACTGCAAGTAAAAAATGTCCTGCAGTTCTCCTGCAATAGAGTGATCAAATTAAGATCCTATATCTATATAAATTACCCACTGGGAACAAACTGGATCAATCAAAATTTTGTTAACGTAATTTGTCTACATATTGTGACGTGGAATCTACTTGGAAAATACATTGGATTTAAAAAAAGTTATCAACTGTTGTTTTGAGGGTGAAATTTCAACCACAGGATTATGTAATCATAACCAAATTTCAACATAGACAAATCTCATATTAAATATGTTGAATTTGTACCTTTTAAAACAACGTCAGATCTTCAACGTTATATCCACTATCAATAAAAGCTGCACCTCCTGCTGGAGAAACTATCCATCTACCCTTTGGTCTCCCATCCAGGGTTATAGCCAAACCCAACTCTTCTTAGCTATGATGTTTGTCACTGACTATTACCAATGTGCTACCGTGACAACAATTGCTGTGAGAACGATTGCTGAGAGAGCTCCACTTAAAAAAGAAATAGATTCACTGATGCTATGGAAGTCATTCCAAAGGGTAGGTTTAACAGATCAAATGTGTAACGATGTGCGTTGAGAGTCGGGAAGCAAGTTCAGGGAGTGAGTGTTTTAATAGAGAAAATAAACAATGAACACAAAACACAAACAACGCACCGACATGAAAACAGAGTCAATAACACCTGAGGAAGAACCAAGGGGAGTGACAGATATGGGGAAGATAACCAAGGAAGTGATGGATTACAGGAAACGGAGGGCCGAGCATCGACTGGGCTGTATTTGTATTTGTATTTATTATGGATACCCATTAGATACTGCAAAGGCAGCAGCTACAGTACTCTTCTTGGGGTCCAGAAAAATTAAGCCAGTTATACATTTTATACATACGCTATTATCCTCAGTAATTTTCCATCCAAGTCGTCAGACTCGGTGGCTTGTCATTGTTGATAGACAACCATATTTTTTTTACCTCTTCCACACTTACTTTACTGAATTCCAAATTACAATGGTTGTCTTTCATAATTTGGTCAGATATACTTGGATGTGTAGTGACAGCATTTGTTTCTGGCATGTCATGCCTAAGTTTGCTAATCTTGCCAATCATTAAAGTTGTTGGCAATATCAATGGGTTTTGTGACAAATGAGCCATCTGATTCAATGAATTGCCTTTTGCCCAAAATGTAATTTAAGGTGCTCCAAAGCCTTTTACTATAATTATTTGTCATTTATCTTACCTCATTAAGCTGGTTGAGAGAATGCCATGAGTGTGTAAAGCTGTCATCAAGGCAAAGGGTATCTTCTTAGAAGAATCTCAAATCTAAAATACATTTTGATTTGTTTATCCCGTGTGGCTCAGTTGGTAGAGCATGGCGCTTGCAACGCCAGGGTTGTGGGTTCAATTCCCACGGGGGGACCAGGATGAATATGTATGAACTTTCCAATTTGTAAGTCACTCTGGATAAGAGCGTCTGTTAAATGTAAATGTTTATCACTTTTTTGGTTACTACATGATTCCATATGTGTTATTTCATAGTTTTGATGTCTTCACTATTATTCTACAATGTAGAAAATAGTAAAAATAATGAAAAACCCTTGAATGAGTAGGTGTGTCCAAACTTTTGGACTGGTACTGTAAAATAACGGATAAATAAAAATAAAAAATAAAAATATAAACTCATCCCTTTTTCAGGACCCTGTCTTTCAAAGATGATTCTTAAAATCCAAATAACTTCACAGACCTTCATTGTAAAGGGTTTAAACCCTGTTTTCCATGCTTGTTCAATGAACCATCAACAATTAATGAACATGCACCTGTGGAACGGTTGTTAAAACCTCTTTGGGATAGGAGGCAGTATTTTCACGTCCGGATGAAAAGTGTGCCCAAAGTAAACTGCCTGCTACTCAGGCCCAGAAGCTAGGATATGCATACAATTGGTAGGTTTGGATAGAAAACACTCTAACGTTTCTGGAACTGTTAAAATAATGCCAGTGAGTATAACAGAACTTATTTGGCAGGCGAAACCCCGAGGACAAACCATCCAGGATTTTCTTTTTTGAGTTCACTGTTTTCTCTATTGTTTTCTATGGGTAACTAGATTTATGAGGCACCTGGTTGCAGTTCCTATGGCTTCCACTAGATATCAACAGTCTTTAGAAATTGGTTGATGTTTTTCCTTTGAGAAATGAAGAAGTAGGGCTGTTCAGACTTAGTGTCAAGCCAAGTGGACTCTTTTGTTTGGGGCGCGCGAGCTGGAGCTCGCTCCACTTTGATTTTATCCGCTATTGAACACAGTATATTCCGTCTTAAATTTGATCGATTATTTACGTTTTAGGATAACTAAGGATGGATTAGGAAAGTTGTTTGAAATATTTGGACCAAGTTTACAGGTAACTTATTAGATCATTTGTAGTCATGTTGGGCGAGTTGGAACCAGTGTTTTTCTGAATCAAACGCGCCAAATAAATGGACATTTTGGGGATATAAAAAGGAGTTTATCGAACAAAAGGACCATTTGTGATGTTTCTGGGACATATTGCGGTGCCAACAGAAGAAGATCTTCAAAGGTAAGGCATGAATTATATCGTTATTTCTGACTTTCGTGTCGCACCTGCTTGGTTGAAATATGATTTTCATGTGTTTGTATGGTGGGGTGCTGTCCTCAGATAATCGCATGGTTTGTTTTCACCGTAAAGCCTTTTTGAAATCTGATGGCTGGATTAACAAGAAGTTAAGCTTTATTTTGGTGTATTGCACTTGTGATTTTATGAAAGTTAAATATTTCTAATAATTTAATTTGAATTTGGTGCTCTGTTACGGCTAGCGGAACGTCTAGCCGTAACAGGTTTTAAGCCACTAACAGCTTACAGATGGTAGGCAATTAAGGTCAAAGTTCTGAAAACTTAGGACACTAAAGAGGCCGTTCTACTGACTCTGAAAAACACCAAAAGAAAGATGCCCAGGGTCCCTGCTCATCTGCATGAACGTGCCTTAGGCGATGCTGCAAGGAGGAATGAGGACTGCAGATGTGGCCAGGGCAATAAATTGCAATGTCTGTACTGTGAGACGCCTAAAACAGCGCTACAGGGAGACAGGACGGACAGCTGATCATCCTCGCAGTAGCAGACCACGTGTAACAACACCTGCACAGGATCGGTACATCCAAACATCACACCTGCGGGACAGGTACAGGATGGCAACAACTGCCCGAGTTACACCAGGAATGCACAATCCCTCCATCAGTGCTCAGACTGTACGCAATAGGCTGAGAGAGGCTGGACTGAGGGCTTGTAGGCCTGTTGTAAGGCAGGTCCTCACCAGACGTCACCGTCAACAACGGGCACAAACCCATCGTCGCTGTCCCAGACAGGACTGGCAAAAAGTGCTCTTCACTGACGAGTCACGGATTTGTCTCACCAGGGGTGATGGTCAGATTTGCGTTTATCGTCAAAGGAATGAGCGTCACACCGAGTCCTGTACTCTGGAGCGGGATTGATTTGGAGGTGGAGGGTCCGTCATGGTCTGGGGCGGTGTGTCACAGCATCATCAGACTGAGCTTGTTGTCATTGCAGGCAATCTCAATGTTGTGCGTTATAGGGAAGACATCCTCCTCCCTCATGTTGTACCCTTCCTGCAGGCTCATCCTGACATGACCCTCCAGCATGACAATGCCACCAGCCATACTGCTCATTCTGTGCGTATTTTCCTTTAACACAGGAATGTCAGTGTTCTGCCATGGCCAGCGAAGAGCCCGGATCTCAATCCCATTGAGCACGTCTGGAACCTGTTGGATCGGAGGGTGAGGGCCAGGGCCATTCCCCCCAGAAATGTCCGGGAACTTGCAGGTGCCTTGGTGGAAGAGTGGGGCAACATCTCACAGCAAGAACTGGCAAATCTGGTGCAGTCCACGAGGAGGAGATGCACTGCAGTACTTAATGCAGCTGGTGGCCACACCAGATACTGACTCTTACTTTTGATTTTGACCCCCCCTTTGTTCAGGGACACATTATTCCATTTCAGTTTGTGTCTCAGCTGTTGAGTCTTGTTATATTCATACAAATATTTACACATGTTAAATTTGCTGAAAATAAACACAGTTGACAGTGAGAGGACGTTATTTATGCTCTGGACTCCGACATTGCTCGTCGTAATATTTCTATATTTCTTAATTCCATTCTTTTAGTTTTTAGATTTGTGTGTATTGTTGTGCATTGTTAGACCTTACTGCACTGTTGGAGCTAGGAACACAAGCATTTCGCTACACCCGCAATACCATCTGGAGGCTGAAGAAATTTGGTTTGGCGCCTAAGACTCTCACAAACCTTTACAGATGCACCATTGAGAGCATCCTATAAGGCTGTATCACCGCCTGGTTCGGCAACTGCACCATTCGCGCAGGGCTCTCCAGAGGGTGGTGTGGTCTGCCCGACACATCACGGGGGCACACTTTCTGCCCTCCAGGACATCTACAGCACCCTGTGTCACAGGAAGGTCAATAAGATCAACAAGGACCTCAGCCACCCGAGCCATGGCCTGTTCCCCCCGCTACCATCCAGAAGGCCAGATCAGTACAGGTTCATTCAAAGCTGTCTCAAGGCCATCAGACTGTTAAATAGTCACTACTAGCCGGCCTCCGCCTCCACCTTCCCTGAACTTGAATCATTGTCACTAGCCAGCTACCACCCGGTACTCTACCCTGCACCTTAGAGACTGCACTATGTACATAGTCATTGAACACTGGTCACTTTAATATTGTTTACATACTGTTTTACACACTTCATATGTATATACTGTATTCTAGTCAAGGCCTATCCTATTTAACTATTGCTGTACATATACTATTCTTCAGATAGTCTACATACTCTAACCATGTACTGTCCATATTGTCTATACATCGTATCATTCCTATTATTTATCTGTTGTTCTCTCTGCGTTGCTGGGAAGGGCCTGTAAGTAAGCATTTCACTGTCAGTGTCAGTCCATACCAGTTGTTTACGAAGCATGTGATAAATAAACATGTATTTGTCCATCTCCTTACTTATGTGTTACATTCGTGACAAAGAGCCTAAAGTTAAGTCTATCTTACAAACTTAAAAATATCCATGTTCACATTCGGAGGTTACTGATACGTTTCTTCTTATGTGATCATATAAAACATGCATGTTCAAGATAGCATCGTCGCAGGTCTGTGGAGATCTTCACAGTTGCTGTAATAATCTGCACAGAAGCTCAAACAGCATTGATCACTTGCACCATGTACTTTTACTGTCATCTCAACTATAATCCAGGACATTTGGTTGTGTTATTAGATGAAGCACAGCGATAACACATTAATCACAAATATCTGACATTGTATTGACATTTGAACTTTGCTGTGCTTTTAAATGGTTGAAAGTGCAGAGATAGACATTTAGATGACAACTAAACCAGAAATCAGACAATGTTTTTTGGAATTTGGTTGTGCTTTAAGATAGTTGGAATTTGGTTGTGCTTTAAGATAGTTGGAATTTGGTTGTGCTTTAAGATAGTTGGAATTTGGTTGTGCTTTAAGATAGTTGAAAGCATAGTGATAACACATTGGTAATTCAACTAACTTTTGGATGTCTTTTTGAGTGGGTGAATATAAATTGTAATCTCAATGATCTCAACCAAATATTACCCAATTAACCACATTGAAATCGCATGGTTTGCCCAGTGGGTCGTTTAGACTTGTGGTGATTTCAGGCAGCTACCAAAGTGACTCCTGTTCATTGTCTTCTATTTTTGCTCCCGCTGTATTCCCATGGAAAATGCATTACACATGCATGGCAGGCAGCAATGTTTAACGTCTCTACAATAAATTGTCTTTTATTTTCTAGGATGGGAACAAGCGTTGGTTCTGCAGACTATCAGGCAGGTGAGAAATGAAGAAAAGGGAAACTTGGATATACAGAACATGAACAATGAACCACAAAGGAAAGGACTCATTTGGTAAGATCACTTCAGCATGTCCCACACATACATGCATCAATATAATATCAGATTATCAGAGAACCTGCTTCATTGTTAGTAGCATGAGAGAGAGAGAGAGAGAGAGAGAGAGAGAGAGAGAGAGAGAGAGAGAGAGAGAGAGAGAGAAACAAACAAACAAACAAACAAACCAAAACAAAACAAAGGCAAAGTCTTCTCATGCTTTGTTGATTTCAAAAAAGCTTATGACTCAATTTGGCACGAGGGTCTGCTATACAAATTGATGGAAAGTGGTGAAGGGGGAAGAACATACGACATTATAAAATCCATGTACACAAATAACAAGTGTGAGGTTCAAATTGGCAAAAAACACACATATTTCATTCTACAGGGCCGTGGGGTGAGACAGGGATGCAGCTTAAGCTCCACCATCTTCAACATTTACATCAATTAATTGGCGAGGGCACTAGAACAGTCTGCAGCACCTGGCCTCACCCTACTAGAATCTGAAGTCAAATGTCTATTTGCTGATGATCTGGTGCTTCTGTCACCAACCAAGGAGGGCCTACAGCAGCACCTAGATCTTCTGCACAGATTCTGTCAGACCTGGGCTCTGACAGTAAATCTCAGGAAGACAAAAATAATGGTGTTCCAAAAAAAGTCCAGTTGCCAGGACCACAAATACAAATTCCATCTAGACACCATTGTCCTAGAGCACACAATAAATGTAGACTCTGCATGCAGAATTCTGCAAAAATATCCTCTGTGTACAACGTAAAACACCAAATAATGTATGCCGAGTAGAATTAGGCCGATACCCGCTAATGATCAAAATCCAGAAAAGTGACGTTAAATTCTACAACCACCTAAAAGGAAGCGATTCCCAAAACTTCCATAAATAAGCCATCACCTACAGAGAAATTAACCAGGACAAAAGTACCCTAAGCAAGCTGGTCTTGGGGCTCTGTTCACAAACACAAACAGACCCCACAGAGCCCCAGAACAGCAACACTATTAGACCCAACCAAATGAGAAAACAAAAAGATAATTACTTGACAAATTGGAAATAATTAACAAAATAACAGAGCAAACTAGAATGCTATTTGGCCCTAAACTGTGACTGACCCAAACTTAAGGAAAACTTTGACTATGTAGACTCAGTGAGCATAGCCTTGCTACTGAGAAACGCCACCATAGGCAGACCTGGCTCTCAAGAGAAGACAGGCTATGTGCACACTGCCCACAGAATAAGGTGGAAACTGAGCTGCACTTCCAAACCTCCTGCCAAATGTATGACCATATTAGAAACACATATTTCCCTCAGATTACAAAGACCCACAAATTATTTGAAAACAAATCCAATTTTGATAAACTCCCATATCTATTGGGTGAAATACGACAGTGTGCAATCACAGCAGCAAGATTTGTGACCTGTTACCACAAGAAAAGGGCAACCAGTGAAAATCAAACACCCTTGTAAATACAACCCATATTTATGTTTATTTATTTTTCATTTTGTACTTTAACTATTTGTACATCGTTACAACACTGTATTTGAAATCTCTTTATTCTTTTGGAACTGTGTGTACAAATAGTTCATTGTTTATTTCACTTTTGTTTATTATCTATTTCACAATATAAACATATGTTTCCCATGCCAATAAAGCCCTTAAATTGAAATGAATTGAGAGAGAGAGAGAGAGAGCACGAGAGAGAGCACGAGAGAGAGCACGAGAGAGAGAGAGAGAGAGAGAGAGAGAGAGAGAGAGAGAGAGATTGAGAGAGAGCACGAGAGAGAGAGAGAGCACGAGAGAGAGAGAGAGAGAGAGCACGAGAGAGAGAGGGCGAGAGAGAGAGAGAGAGCGGGAAAGAATATGATAATGGCGGTGGTGAAAGTGGGAGTGCTACAGTTTCCCAGTGAGGGGTGGAGAAAAGACAGGGGCCGATTTCCCCAAGGAAAGCTCTTCACATTTCTTATTCATGAGCCTCTGAACTGAGGGACCACCAAGAGAGTGCGCTGAGAGTACCTCATGTCACTCCAGACTGCCAAAAGGAACTCAAACTAATTAATCCCTCCTCGTTCATGATAATTGCTCATATCGAACACAGAATCCTCTGCGGCGAATTAGCTCTCATTTTCTCCGTGCAGCTTGTCATTTTGTCTCAAGCAAGCCGGTCCATTGCACTTTGTGCTACAACAGTGTAGTAGTCAACAGTCTTTCTCACAGTCATGCAGCACTGAAGGGAAATATTGTACAGGCCTTTGTGTGGGTGAACAGCAGAGATTATTCACTAATGTGTTCCCTGCCAATAAAGCGTTCTTGGATTTAATTGAATGAATTTAAAGTATCAAAAACATTATTATTTGTAAACACTAAACTGTTAATAGCTTTTAAAATAACTATAAAATGAGTAACAATATGTATATGTTTTCATTCAGGTATTGCACTTATGTTCCAAATAATTAAAACATCACAGAGGACCACATTTATGGCTATATTTAAGCAATAAGGCCCGAGGAGGTGTGATATATGGCCAATATACCACGGCTAAGGGCTGATCTTATGCACGACGCAACGTGGAGTGCCTGGATACAGCCCTTATCCGTGGTATATTGGCCATATATCACAAACCCCTGATGTGCCTTTAATATTTATTTATTTAACCTTTATTTAACTAGGCAAGTCAGATAAGAACAAATTCTTATTGACAATGAGGGTCTACCAAAAGGCCTCCTGCGGGGACGGGGGCTGGGAATAAAATATAAATATAAATATAGATATAGGGAAAAAACACTTCCTATTATAAACTGGTTACCAATGTAATTATAGCAGTAAAAAGAAATGTATTCATGGTATACGGTCTGATATACCATGGCTTTCAGCCAATCAGAATTCAGGGCTCAAACCACCCAGTTTATATTAAAGAATGATTATCATTGACAAAATACAAAATTATGTGAGATCGTATTTGTATAGTGTAAATAAATTACCAGAAAAAACGGATGAGCTCTCTGCATTAGTAAAACATGGAGATCTGATCTGCAGCTTCATAAATTTAACCAAACCCAACCATAACCATCAAGACCAAACGGACCAAACTGACCTCAGACCAGCTCTTAAATGACAGGAAGAGTAGTTTACACATTCCTATGGGGAGTGGAGGTTAGATTAAAAAAAATGTTTTTATAACATCCTCAGAAATGTTCAGTCTGAATGTCTCAATGAACTGAAGTGATTGTTCAGCAGAGGGCACAAACCCGCCTCCACAAATCAAGGGACACGGTGAGGGCTGGGAAGGCTCCAAGACGTTCATGTTGAGGAGGCTGTAGGGATCTATAGAGGCTAGACTCTCCATGGGTTCTCTTTACCTTCAGAGTCAAACAGTTGCTTCTGGAATAAGACACGATTCACTGGCCCTGAGCGAAGTGTCCATAAAACTCCTCCTCAGCCAGGGTATGATGCGCGCTGTCAATCAATCACTGGCTGTTCATCACACCTGCATCAGTGTTGCCTTATTTTGCTTCATATCCTGGATAAGTGCTTCTCTTTGACTCCATTTTTATTTGTATGTTTTATTAAATTAAGGCTGTAACTACGTTGTAAATATAAACTATGTTATAACTATTTTATATCATTTGACGGTGGTGTATAACATTGTGTTGATCGTTGCAGTTGAAACTGAATGTGGTTTTAGTGTGAGTGAGGGATTGAATGTGATTGAGGGATTGAGTGTGAGTGAGGGATTGAGTGTGAGTGAGGGATTGAGTGTGAGTGAGGGTTTGAGTGTGAGTGAGGGTTTGAGTGTGAGAAATACAGTGCGACGCGAAGGGCACTTCAGTGAAGTCGGCTCGGAATCAAACGTGTCGAGACAGAAATGAAGAAAACACGGCTTTACTGCCGCTTCCTCCCTGTGTTTGATTGACAGAGAGACAGACAGGTGAACTACAGGGTGTTGAGAGGATGCTGAGGGGGGCGAGCGTTAGTACCGGCCTCATCACTATTCAACACTGGCGTCTGTAAGAAGTTGCATTTGTTCCTCACAGATCTGGCCCTGATGTGCCTTCTGGACCCACGTGGGACGGTATTAGCATTACAATCGCTTTCATTTTTAACAAGACATTTTGAACAAGCCACAACGACTACATGCAAATTATTCAGAGAATTAAAAGAAAGCCTGGTTTATACGGTGCTGACATCAATCAAGTGGGAATGTAGAGCGAGAGAGAGCGCGAGAGAGAGAGAGCGCGAGAGAGAGAGAGAGAGCGAGAATTGTATCCATGTTTTCAATAACAATAACATTAAAGCAAATCCACCAGTAATCTTGCATATTGATCAGGGGTCTGTGTTAAGGGATGAATCATGAGCACAGCTCCATACATACATCAAACAGTCATAAATAAACAGACTAAACAATGTGCAGTGTTCAGACTGGAGTCAAAACCTCATTAGGCGACTGAATCCACATCCACACACAGCAGTCCTCCACACAGCCCAACATAAAGTGAATATGGACAAAATGCTAAGTATGGAAGATTACCATCCTTATCATTTCAGAGATTGTATGTAAATAAAAAGATCAGAGAGGACTCTGGTTGTTCAATAGGGGTTTTCTCTCTCTGTATTAGATTTACTTAATACTTTACAAAATTATAAAGAACTTACGTTAACACAGCTAATGACCTGCAACTCAAAACAGGGCACAGTGGAGCAGAGAGTGGCTATGTACATAATGGAAACACTTGAGTAAATGAGGGATACAAAGTACATTGAAAGCAGGTGATTACACACAGGTGTGGTTCCTGAGGTAATTAAGCAATTAACATCCCATCATGCTTAGGGTCATGTATAAAAATGTTGCGCAGGCCATTATTTAGGCTACCATGGCTATTCCCCCATAGGATGGCTATGCCCCCATCCACAGGGCATGAGTGGTCACTGAATGAATTAATGAGCAAGATAACGATGTAAACCATATGCCATGGCCGTCTCAGTCACCAGATCTCAAACCAATTGAACACTTACAGGGAGATTCTGGAGCGGCGCCTGAGACAGTGTTTTTTCACCACCATCAACAAAACACCAAATTATGGAATTTCTCGTGGAAGAACGGTGTTGCAGCCCTCCAATAGAGAGTGAGTAGAGAGTTCCAGACTCTAGAATCTATGCCAAGGTGCATTGAAACTGTTCTGGTTAGTGGTGGCCCAACCTCCTATTAAGACTCTTTGTCACGATCGTCTTTAGGTGAATGAGTGGACCAAGGCGCAGCGTGATATGAATACATCTTCTTTAATTAAAACAAAGACGAAAACTGAAGAACACTGACAAACTAATACAAAACAACAAACGTGACGCTATACAAACTAAGTGCACACATGCAACATAGACAATTACCCACAACCTGTCTAATGCCTATGGCTGCCTTAAATATGGCTCCCAATCAGAGACAACGATAGACAGCTGTCTCTGATTGAGAACCACTCAGGCAACCATAGACATACCTAAACACCTACACTGAACACAACCCCATAAACTCTACCAAAACCCCCTAGACACTACAAACACCCTCGACTAGACAAAAACACACAAACATCCCCCATGTCACACCCTGACCTAACTAAAATAATAAAGAAAACAAAGATAACTAAGGCCAGGGCGTGACACTCTTTATGAATGCCTATCATTTACAACAATGGATATTGTTGTGGCCACTACAATATAATATTCAACCAATTGATTTGTGAATACACAACATGACTGCTAACCTTAGTATCTGTTTGTGTGAACATAGGGAGAAATATAAAGAGCTGATTAATAGGATTTTACAGCAGGCTATAGACTAGGGGTGTCACGTTAATTTTTGCCCATTCGGTCTTCAACGAGGTCCGTAGGGCCGCACTGAAAATGTGGAGTTTCCTCGCTGTCAATATTTTCGATGCTCCCTGACTGTCCAGCTTTCATTTGGGTGATTATTAGCGAGCTGGACACAGTCAAGATACTGTATGGAGGTCCGTTATAATTTCTACACAGTTTGGATGTGGTTCTAGTCATTTTAAAGTATTTTCCTCTCCCCCTATCAGGATAAGGTAAGACCCAGATGCAGACCATGTCGAAGTAACAGAGGCAAAGGTACAGGACGGCAGGCAGGCTCAGGGGCAGGTCAGGCAGAGGTCGTAAATCCAGATAGGGGCAAAGGTACAGGACGGCAGGCAGGCTCAGGGGTAGGTCAGGCAGAGGTCGTAAATCCAGATAGGGGCAAAGGTACAGGACGACAGGCAGGCTCAGGGGCAGGTCAGGCAGAGGTCATACATCCAGATATGGGGCTCAGGGGCAGGCAGAGTGGTCAGGTGGGCGAGTTCAGGACAGGCAAGGGTCAAAAACCAGGAGGGTGAGAAAATGAGAGGCTGGGAAAAGACAGGAGCTGGTAAGCTTGACAACAAGACAAACTGGTAACAGACAGAGAACACCGGTATAAATGCACAGGTGATAATAGGGGAAGATGGGCGACAGCTGGAGGGGGATGGAGACAATCACAAAGACAGATGAAACAGATCTGGGCGTGACACTGTCAAAATAATATTTATAAATATATACACTGTACCAGTCAAACGTTTGGATACACCTACTCATTCTACACTTTTTCTTTATTTGTACTATTTTCTACATTGTAGAATAATAGTGAAAACGTCAAAACTATTAAATAACACATATGGAATCATGTAGTAACTAAAATAGTGTTAAACAAATCAAAATATATTTTATATTTGAGATTCTTCAAAGTAGCCATCCTTTGCCTTGATGACAGCTTTGCACACTCTTGGCTTTCTCTCAACCAGCTTCATGAGGAATGCTTTTCCAACAGTATCTCAATTGGGTTGAGGTCGGGTAACTGTGGAGGCCAGGTCATCTGATGCAGCACCATCACTCTCCATCTTGGTCAAATAGCCCTTACAGAGCCTGGAGGTGTGTTTTGGGTCATTGTCCTGTTGAAAAACAAATGATAGTCCCACTAAGCGCAAACCAGATGGAAAGGCGTATCGCTGCAGAATGCTGTGGTAACCATGCTGGTTAAGTGGGCCTTGAATTCAAAATAAATCACTGACAGTGTCACCAGCAAAGCACCCCCACACCATCACACCTCCTCCTCCATGCTTCACGGTGGGAAACACACATACGGAGATCATCCGTTCACCTACTCTGCATCTCACAAAGACACGGCAATTGGAACCAACAATCTCAAATTTGGACTCATCAGACCAAAGGACAGATTTCCACCGGCCTAATATCCATTGCTCGTGTTTCTTGGCCCAAGCAAGTCTCTTCTTCTCATTGGTGTCCTTTAGTAGTGTTTTCTTTGCAGCAATTTGACCATGAAGGCTATGAAGGCCTGATTCAAGCAGTCTCCTCTGAACAGTTGATGTTGAGATGTGTCTGTTACTTGTACTCTGTGAAGAATTTATTTGGGCTGCAATCTGAGGTGCAGTTACCCTAATGAACTTGTCCTCTGCAGCAGAGGTACCTCTGGGTCTTCCTTTCCTGTGGTGGTCTTCATGAGAACCAGTTTCATCATAGTGCTTGATGGTTTATGCGACTGCACTTGAATAAACTTGAAAAGTTCTTGACATTTTCCGGATTGACTGGTCTTCATGTCTTAAAGTAATGATGGGCTGTCGTTTTTCTTTGCTTATTTGAGTTGTTCTTGCCATAATATGGACTTGGTCTTTTACCAAATAGGGCTATCTTCTGTATACCACCCCTACTTTGTCACAACGGATTGGGTCAAACGCATTAAGAAGGAAATAAATTCCACAAATGAACTTTTAAAAAGGCACACCTGTTGCATTATCTGTGCATTATCATTGTTACGGGTGTGTACGGGAGGCGAAGTCAGGTGCAGAGTAGAGTTAACAGGCGCACTTTTATTCTGGTCAATAAATAAGCACAAAATAACATCAAAGTGCCCAAAACACGGAACATGTACAAAAGTCTAGCGCGGAACGAACCCACATAACAATAAACAATTACACACAAAGACATGGAGGGGAACAGAGGACTAAATACATGCAGTATGATTAGATTCTGAAAACCAGGTGTGTAGGGAAACAAGACAAAACAAATAGAAATATGACAAATGGAGCGGTGATAGCTAGAAAGCCGGTGACGTCGATCGCCGAACACCGACCGAACAAGGAGAGGAGCCGACTTTGGTGGAAGTCGTGACAATCATGCTGAAACATGAGGTGATGGCAGTGGATGAATGGCATGTCAATGGGCCTCAGGATCTCGTCACGGTATCTCTGTGCATTCAAATTGCCATCGAGTAGACATAAGCTTCGTTGTTCGTAGCTTATGCCGGCCCCATACCATAACCCCACCGCTATCATGGGGCACAACGTTCACAACGTTGATATCGCCCACACGCCGCCATACAGATGGTCTGTGGTTGTAAGGCCGGTTGGGTGTACTGTCAAATACTCTAAAACAATGTTGGTGGCGGCTTACGGTAGAGACATTAACATTGAATTCTCTGGTAAAATCTCTGGTGGACATTCATGCAGTCAGCATGCCAATTGCACACTCCCTCAAAACTTGAGACATCTGTGGCATTGTGTTGTCTGACAACCCTGCACATTTTAGAGCGGACTTTTGTCCCCAGCTCAAGGTGCATATGTGTAATGGTCATACTGTTTAATCAGCTTCTTGATATGCCACACTTGTCAGGTGGATGGATTATCTTGGCAAAGGAGAAATGCTCACTAACAGGGATGTAAACAAATTTGTGCACAACATTTGAGAGAAATAATATTTTTTGCTTATCGAACATTTCTGGGATCTTTTATTTCAGCTCATGTAACATGGGGCCAACACTTTACATGTTGTGTTTATACATGTTTTCAGTGTATGTATAAAAAGAAAACCTGCTGTACCCCCTTGCTATAGACAGACAGGAAGAGCCTCTTAGTATGCTGGGATTATAAAGAGCTTTGTTCCCATTTGATAGTGTATCTGTGATAGCATGGCACTCCACTACAGAGCATAGCACAGGAGCAGAACAGCTAGGGCCACCCAGACCCCATGGTATATCTCAGCGGAAAACACTAATTTAACACTCTTAACAATAGCGACAGATCCTTTATTTGTATCCATCTCTCTCTCTTGCTGCCCTCCTGAGGCCTTCTCCTGCTGGCCTGACTCCTGTGTAGTGACACTCCTAGCGGGCACGCTTGGCACAGTGAGGTGCCTACTAAGAGGCTCTTGTGAATGGCAGTGTCCCTGTGGGGCCTGCCTGCCAGCCTGTCAGTGGCATGCTCCACATCTCCTGCCCTTCTCTTCAAAAAGGCCCGGCGGTCTCAGCTGAGGTGCCCGCGGGAGGCATGCTGGGTACCTGACGTGTGAATCAAACCAGAGGAGGGGGAAGAACGTTAAGTTATTAATTAATCAAGACAAATTCTCTATTTGGCAGTCCATTAGGGTACGGGCAGGGTCCTCAGTTACAAGAGAGAGAATTAACCCTGCAGAGCTGCTGGGAAATTAAAGTGGGATTTCAGTGCCACGTTGATGCTGAAAGTAGACATATATCCATCACAGCTTGTTGTAGCGTGTACAGTATAAACTCATTTGTGTGTGTGTGTGTGTGTGTGTGTGTGTGTGTGTGTGTGTGTGTGTGCGTGCGTGCATGCGTGTGTATGTATTTAACAAGAGGAGACAGCCTGTGTCTCAAAGGCAGAGGGAGAGCCATTGGTTCACCAGTAATGTGGCGTAGAATCACTGGCTTGTTACCCCTGACAGCTACCATAATCTTTAATAATCTGGAGATTACCTTCCACAGTGATAATTAGCAGGGCATGCATTGCGCACAATTATACCACCATAGCACCGCGTCCCACCTCAGTAGGCAGGCTCTGCCAATCCCAAACCCCCCCCTCCCAACTCCCCCCTTTGCCCAGGCAGGAATCATGGGCAACTCAATCGAGTTGGCATTCTTCTGGGACTTTATTAACACTTAGCATTTGAAAGAGGGTGCTTGATTGGCATGTCTGGTTGACTGACTGCTAAAATGAGGGCTTAATGACGTGAATATTTTTGTAGTTTCTCGTTCTAATTTCTTTGGAGATCTCGCACTGTTTTTACTTCCTCTACGTGGGTAGAAACCGAACGTTTGATATGTTTCTTATTGAATAACAGCCCTGCAGACGTTTAGAAGTGCTGTCACTCTGGACCTTGGGAAAGATTCTCAGATGAACCTCCTCAGGGGCTTTTTATTTGACCTGAATGTCATAAACAGGATATCAATTATGAGTATTCGTATGATGTTGTCCAATCGTAAATAAAAAATGGAAAAGAATCTCAAATGAGGATTTTCCTGTTTCATTTTCACATTTTCTTTCTATTTGGAAAAACATCAGTTTGGAGTAACCACGTCAGTAACCACGTCAGTAACCACGCCAGTAACCACGGCAGTAACCACGTCAGTAACCACGGCAGTAACTACGCCAGTAACCACGTCAGTAACCACGTCAGTAACCACGTCTGTAACCACGTCAGTAACCACGCCAGTAACCACGTCAGTAACCACGTCAGTAACCACGTCTGTAACCACGTCAGTAACCACGCCAGTAACCACGCCAGTAACCACGTCAGTAACCA